>NW_024870976.1:0-42500 GCF_019054845.1 Dipodomys spectabilis
TTCCCTGCACAGAACTTGGAGCAGCCATGCGTCCCCTGGCTGTCTTTGGGGGCTTATTCTACCTTTCTCTCACCCCAGAACCCTTGTACCTCTGCGCCATGGCTGGTGCAGGCTGGGAGATGAGCCTGCTCATTGCAGGGTGGGGGACTGCCAGGCCCTGGGTGGTGTCTTGTTGTGTCGCCTCCTGTAGGCACCTAGCTACCAGGCCCATGCGCCATTTAGTGATCTGTTTTAGGTTTGTCTTGTGCTCTGGGGTGGCGGTGGCAGCCACTGGCACGCGAGTTGCATCAGCACAGGAGAAGATGCCGTAGAGCAGGGGTGGGGTTTGGGAAGGCGCTTCATCTTCCCCACGGCCTGGCTGCTCCCAAGGCTCATTCTCCCCAAGGCTCCAGGCTCCTGGTGCAGAAAGCGACCTTCGATTCTTCCTGGACCGGGCATGCAGCTGGGCCCTGGGGAGGGATGGGTCAGTCTCTGGGTGCGCAGAGGCAGGAGGGGATGCAGAATCCGTATTTACTCTTGCAGAATTATTCCTTGGTCAAGGAGGCTGGGAGCAGAGCCTGCCGCTGGGGCAATTCCGGCTGTCTAATTGGGCAATTTAAAACCCCGGGTTCCAGCCGCTGGCAGTCCTGCTCCCCGGGGAGCGGCGCGGTTTAGGAGGAAGCCAGCCGCTCGTTCCTGTGGCCAGTGGGTCCCTTCTGGAGCATCATGTCAGAACGCAGACTCCATCCCAGCTCTGCATCGCCCATCTCCATGACAACCAGGGAGAGACCTTCCTCTGGTCTGCGCCTCCTCCAGCATGGAAAACAGGCTGTGGGCCCCGGGGGCCTCTCCCGTTCTGTTCAATTCTGCGTCTCACACCACTTTCCTCTTGGTAAACGTAACTTTGAAATGTGATGTATGACAGAGGATGCACACGTAGCTTGGGTGTGGGGACCGCTGGCGTGTGTAAATCCACACTGGGCTGGACTTGAGTGGGAGGACATCCCGGCCCAGAGAGTGTGCTTTCCAGACAGAAAGCTGACGGTGGACCTCGCACACTAAAAGATGCAATGCTGGGCGCTGGTGGCCACGCCTGTAATCCGAGCTGAGATCTGAGGATTGCGATTCAAAGCCATCGGGGCAGAAATATCCCCAAGACCCTTACATCCAATTAACTAGCAAAAATCTGGCAGTGGAAGTGTGGCTCAAGTGGCAGAGTAGAACAAGAACAAGCCGAGCAAGAGCATGAGGCCCTGAGTTCAAGACTTACACACACACAGAGATGAGAAAGTCTGAGCTGGGTGCACATGTTCCCAGGCTATAGTCCTGGCCCCCAGGGATCATGGGGGCTGCAGGAATGAGAGGGCTTGGAAGGAGGTGCTGGGTGCTGAGTCCTCCCTGGTCCAAGGTGGGGGTGTGGGGGGTGTGGTGGAGGCTCTCTTGGCCTGGCCTTTGAGGCTGGCCATGACTATGATTCTCAGCCACATCTTTCAGGAAAGGAGGAGAGCTCACATCAGCTGAAATCAGCCCCAGGCCTCGGCTTCCGCCTCCCAGTTAACTGACAGCCCGCTCCCGGCTTCGTTGGGATTCAGGCACAGCACCCGTGTCTTGGCCTCGTGGTTCTGGGGCTGGCTTCTCAGGACGGCGTTCTTCTCCTACTGACCTTTCCATGTGGAAATTGCTTACGGCAGAACACGGGCGCACAGGGCAGCACAGTGATTCATTTTGTTCTTCTGCTGGGGGGAAAACTCAAATACAACAAACCTCATCCAGCAGCGACGGAAGAAGACTGCACGGCACTTCCAAGGGCCCAAGGATGGCTGCTGGCCTGGGGTCAGGGGCTGGGGCAGCGGGCCCCGGAGGCCAGCCCAGCCCCCCAGACTTGTTTGTTTGCAAACACAAACACAAACACATCCTCTCTTTCCCTTCAGACAGGTAAAGCCTCAGGGACGCGGCCCCCACCTCTGTGGGTATATGAACCAGACCCTGCTCCCAGAGTTCCGCATGGCAGCTCTGTCGGCTGGAGCCGGTGCAGGTTACCCCTTCCTTGTACTGCGGTGGGAACTCAGGGCCTTGTGCTTGCTTGGTAGCTGCTCTACTACCTGGGCCCTACCTCCAGTCCTTTTTGCTTAGTTGTTTTCCAGATAAGATCTTGTGTTTCTGTCTGGGCCAGTCTGGACTGCAATCCTTCCAATCTCTGTCTCCAATCTCTGTAGCTGGGATATTGTATAGGGGTCAGTAGCAGCCATGGTCTGGTATTGACCGCTGTCTTCCTACTGGAGCGCTGACTGAGACCTGCCACTCGCAGGTTATCAGTCTCTCACTGTCATGTAAAACCAGGGACTGGAGGCCCACGAGGAGGAGCCTTCCCTGAAAGCACAGGACAGTTATATCCTGCCATCGTGGGGCTGTGAGGAACAGCCCTCAGCGGCTCAGGGTCTAACCAACCCCCGGCCTTATGCGGGTCTCATTCGCTGTGGGAGGGGGTTTACAGATGTGATTTCCCGATGGATTCCAGAGGAGATGCGTGCTATCAACAAAGCTCCCGCAGGGCAAGATGGAGGAAAAGCAGACAGCGGACAAGGCCAGGTGAGCTTGGGACGCAGCGACGGGGTTGTGTCTCCGTCCATCCGTGTTGCGTCCCAGGGTCTGTCTGCTCACTGAACACATTCACCAGGCGGTGGGATGCAGTCGTGAGCACCATCACGTCGAGTCTTCCCCTCGTACCTTGAGCTTTCCCGCACAGCCCGATGCAGGGAGGAGGAACAGATGAGGGTCTAAGAAGGGAGGGGGTGTGGAGGAAGATGCCGGTATCCAGAAGTGTGCCACGCCGTAGAATTCAACCCCTTGCTTCAACAAGAGAAAGTAGGCCTCCAGCTGGGACGTTTGGCGCTGGAGATGCTCTGGGTCTCCCCTGTCCTGCATCATCCCTGGAGGCCACAGCCAGGGCCCCACACAGACCACGCGGCAGCTGTGTGGGTCCCAGCTCCCCAGGGCCCCCCATATTAGAGTGACCCGGAATCTGTCTCGCCAGGAGAAGACACATTCTTGCCCATTTGAATCCCTTCCGGTCCCTCAGCCTGACCTACCGCACGACCCTGACCTCCGTTTCCCCATCTGTAAGCTGGATTCCTGTGTGCCTCAGACATGTGCCTCCTGATTGGCTGCTGGGAGCAGGAGGCCACGCCCCTCTCCGCTGAGGACGGACAGGGAGGTATTTACCTGATGATGGGTTCCTTCCCTTCCCACCGCGTCTGGCAGTAATGACTGAGCGCCCGGGAGTGCCAGAACCATTTCACTTTTATTTTATTTCTTCCTGAAGTTCAATACTCTCCAAAGCACCTCCTCGTGGTAATGCTATTTTCCTGGCAGGAAGGCATTTATTGGGCCTGTCACTCACCCCCACGCTGCTCCATCTCCGCGCTGCGGCAGGCCTGACCGAGTGATACAGCTGTCTATAATTTAAAAGCTGATAGACCCAAATTGCCCGCACAGACCTTGCCAGTGGCACAAGTTAAGGACAAGTCCTGTGCAAATTGGTTGCCTAGTAGGTTCACGGCCCTAAGTGGCTGAGTTTTCTCTCCTGGCCAGTTCCCCTCCAGGGCCTGACTGGTGGCTGTCTGAGAGTGTCCATGCCAGCCCCACCTGCCAAGGCAAGTGCGCCCTGGGGAGAAGCTCACAGAGCGAGACTCTGACCAAGAGGGTTGGGTTGGGGTCCTGGCCCAGCAAAGAGGCAGAGCAAGTGGCCCAGCTGGAATCACACGAGGTCCCAGCAGTAACACCAGGGTCCCAGTAGTGACACCAGAATCCCAGCAGTGACACCAGGGTCCCAGCAGTGACACGAGGTCCCAGCAGTGACACCAGGGTCCCAGCAGTGACATGAGGTCCCAGTAGTGGCACCAGGGTCCCAGCAGTGACACCAGGGTCCCAGTAGTGACACCAGGGTCCCAGTAGTGACACCAGGTTCCCAGCAGTGACACCAGGGTCCCAACAGTGACACCAGAGTCCCAGCAGTGACACCAGGTCCCAGTAGTGACACCAGAATCCCAGCAGTGACACGAGGTCCCAGCAGTGACACCAGATCCCAGTAGTGACACCAGAATCCCAGCAGTGACACGAGGTCCCAGCAGTGACACCAGGGTCCCAGCAGTGACACCAGAATCCCAGCAGTGACACCAGGTCCCAGCAGTGACACCAGAATCCCAGCAGTGACACGAGGTCCCAGCAGTGACGCAAGGGTCCAGCAGTGACACCAGAATCCCAGCAGTGACACCAGGTCCCAGCAGTGACACCAGAATCCCAGCAGTGACACCGGGGTCCCAGCAGTGACACCAGGGTCCCAGCAGTGACAGAAGGTTCCCAGCAGTGACACCAGGGTCCCAGCAGTGACAGAAGGTTCCCAGCAGTGACACCAGGGTCCCAGCAGTGACAGAAGGTTCCCAGCAGTGACACCAGGGTCCCAGCAGTGACACCAGGGTCCCAGCAGTGACAGAAGGTTCCCAGCAGTGACACCAGGGTCCCAGCAGTGACACCAGGTCCCAGCAGTGACACCAGAATCCCAGCAGTGACACGAGGTCCCAGCAGTGACACCAGGGTCCCAGCAGTGACACCAGGTCCCAGCAGTGACACCAGGGTCCCAGCAGTGACAGAAGGTTCCCAGCAGTGACAGAAGGTCCCCAGCAGTGACACCAGTTCCCAGCAGTGACACCAGGGTCCCAGCAGTGACAGGAGGTCCCAGCAGTGACATCAGTGCCCCAGGAGCAGCATCAGGTCCCAGCAGTGACATCAGTACCCCAGGAGCAGCATCAGGTCCCATCTAGGACGTCATATCCACACCTGTGACGTCATACCCGCAGCAGTGATGGGTGTCTTTGGATTTTCAGGAAGCTGGTCAGGAAGGAAGGCTAGAGTAGCTTTGGGCCTCATTCTTTGCAATCTCCCAGACAGAGATGGAGAGGGAGGCCTATTTTCTCAGCTAGAGGAAGGAGAACCCCAGGGAAGGCCTCTCATTGGCCACTTGTTGAACTAATCAGTGTGTGAGGAGGGCTCACGTTCTGTGACTGACAGCCTCTCCCAGAACCACGTTACTGAACCCAGACCAAACTGGAAGGGAAGCCATGGCCACAGGCTGGGGAAGGCAACCTCGTGGGAGCAGAAGTCTGTCTCTGGCCCCTCAAGCACTTCCCTTCAGGTTTCTGTGGAAGAGGGGGAACGGGGCCTGTTCACACCCAGTTTTCTCCCAAACTGGGGAAATGGCTTCACAAGGCATCCCAAGGGCGGGCCCAGGCCTCTGGAGGGAGATGCAGCCCTGACTGGCTTTTCCTCACATTCACAGAAACACCAGGAATTTTCTATCAGCTCCCTCCTGTCTGAGGGAAGGTGATTAGTTGGTAGAGCAACATCCTAATGTGTTGGCTGGAAACCAAGGCGTTCCGGAGAGTGTCCGGCCTCATCAGATACATGTGTTCCCACACATCTCGCTCCTGCCTTGCTGCCTGGAAGATAAAGGGGAGAGGCAAGCGGCAGAGGGGAGACGGCCGGAGGGCTGCGGCCCAGAGCCGGGAGAGCAGGCCAGGGCCCAGCTGGCACCTTCCCCGGGATGACGGTGGGCTACGGGAAGGGCTCTTCACCTTCCTGGGTGAGCGTTGAGTGTGAAGAGTTGGGGGGGGGGTCACTGGCCTCTTCTAGATTAAGCCGTGGTGCGTTGCGGTGGGGCCTTGAAGGTGGGAAGAAGGAAGGGAAGGGAATAGGGGGTACCACCATGCCACACCCCAATCCTTGGCTTCTCTATCCCAAGAGGGCCTTGTCCAGTACAAGAGGGTTGGGTTTTCCCTGGCATCCTTGTGGGGAGGCTGACACATGGGGTGGTGGGAGGGGCCCACGTTGGAGTGTGGGTTCACTGGGGCATGGATGAGCTAGCAAGGGGAGGGCCGAGGCTGATGGCACCCACCCCCATCCCCAGCTTGCTTTCCCTCGTGCTCTACAACTGATTAATCAAGTTTTTAGGTTTTTAATAAGTCAGCAGGTCCAGATGTTTCTATTGTATGCTACAAATGTTAATTATCTTCTAATTACTTATTAGCTGGGCCCATGCTGGCAGCGACTGCCCCCAAAGCCCGGCCAAATGAGTCCGCAGCTTCCGAAAGGAGGAAATTAACTGACGGCATCTTCTGGAAGCTTCCAGAGATTTCTCACTGTCCACGGGGTTCGTTCCAAGAGTTATTATTTTTGGAGGGGAGAAATCTCAGCGGCCTGTGCACCGGGAGCAGATACAGCTAAGCGTCTGGAGTTCCGGAGGCAGCCAGCCACCAATCATGGTGATCTGCTTCACTCGGCGACTAGGCGGTCCTTGGCCAGCTGTGCCTGGGCTCAGGGGCTTGGTGAGGGGCCGGCCAAGGCTCTGTTTCAGGGAGGGCCAGTGGTCTCCAGGGCTGAGCCGGTTCTTCCTAGGCCTTGCTTCCTATGCCCTCTTCTCTTACCCCGGGAGTCTCCGTTCTCCGAGGCAGGAGCTCACTCAGGGGCAGTGGTCACATGGCCTGCTGCTCTCTTGCCTGTCTTACCCAGCTGGAGAAGAAATGCTGTGGGATGTTTTCCTTCATGAAAGTCTGCTCATCATCTGCCTGGTCCTCACTGTCACAAGCAGGTACTTCTGGAGTCCTTCTACGCAAGCCCGGTGGTATTTGAAAGGATTAAAAGTGAAAAGTAAAGTGGATGGATTTAGTCAGTGATCAGCCATTTGGGTCAGTTTTGTAGAAAATGGTGACCTATTTTTCCTGGTGTCGAGGTGCACCGAGTTCTGTGGAATCTGTGGAGCGCGACGCACACCCTCTCAGCCTCAATTCTGGCAGTGCAGGTGCCCAATCCTTGCAGCTCCTAGTAGCTCCCCAAATCTTTGCCTGTTGGTTCATTCATTCATTCATTCATGCATCCACCCATCTATCCGTCCATTCACCCACCCATTCTTCCATCCACTGACCCATCCACTTACTCATCCATCTTCCCACCAGTCACCCATCTATCCATTCTTCCATCCACTGACCCATCCACTTACTCATCCATCTTCCCACCAGTCACCCATCTATCCATTCATCCATCCATACAGTCATCCATTCACCCATAAAGGCATCCATCCATCACCCTCTCATATACTTGTCTAATCATCCATCCATCCATCCATCCATCCATCCATCCATCCATCCATCCATCCATCCATCCATGGTTTCCCTAACTGAACATCCATCCATCCATTCACTTACTCTCCTGTGCTTTTCTCCAAGAAACATTTGCGTACCAGCCAGCCAGTGCATCATGGTACATAGGTCATAAACTCCTGGAGGGCAGGTGTGTGTGTGTAGGGTGGACCCACTGAATTAGTTTTCTGGGCATTGTAACAAAGTTGGACAGAGTGGCTTGGACAGCAGACTGGTTAGCTTACTGTTTTAGAGATGCCAAGTCCGTGATGAAGGTGGTGCGGGCCTTGTGCTCTCTGACGTCACTGGGAGAGTGTCTCCTCATGCCCGCTCCAGCTCCGCCAGGCCTCTCCATCATCTGTGGTAGTGAAATCCAGTCTTCACACTGTCTCCCCATTGTTGGTGTGTGGCCAAACTTGCCCTTTCTGTAGGACACCCATCATCTTGGAATGAGACTCACCCTTTCTCCTTCTTCATCACTAATCCCATCCACAAACACCCATTTCCACATCTGGTCACATTCTAAGGGACCGGGAGTTATATGGATTTCTTGGTGAACACAAGTCAGCCGTGACACCTGCTGTGTTGTCATTGCCCCTAGTGACCAGGCTAAGTCAGGCGGACCCAGGCGGACCCAGCATGAGGGCAGCCTGCCCCCCGAGGCCCAGACCCTCACCACTCAGCCTTTAACCAGGGAGCCCACACCAGAGCCACACACCCCCTTCCTCTGAGATCCACTGGGGAAGGGCTGGGTGGATGCAGAGAATCACATTGGCTTGGGGTAGAGAGCCCCACACCACTCTTTTCCCACCTGACACATTGTGTGTGTGTGTGTGTGTGTGCGTGTGTGTGTGTGTGAACACTGGCCTAGATACCGACCATAACCTCAGCCGGCAGTGTGTTTGGTGATGTTGTAGGTGAGTGGGCCATTCGGCAGCATTTAGCAGGACATCTCCAGAAAACAGTCCTGGATTTGCTTTGCGTCTCTGGGTAACCGTGGTTTGGAGGTGGGTGGCTGTGGAGTTGGGAGCCCTCAGCATCCCAGTGTGCCTCGTTCTCAGGTCCAAGGTGCACACTGGGACGTCACACCTATGTCCCCAGCAGGATGTCCTCTCTTGGAGTCACTTCCTGGGTCGACTGTGGAGTCCTTTGTTAATATCTCACCGCACATCACTCTGTCTCTGGCCCGGCATCACTTGACCACAGCTACCGTAAAGGAGTCTGGGATATGTAGTCTTTTAGCTGGACTCCTGTCCTTACTCAGCGAGAAACTGCTCTGTTTCTAAGGAAGAGCTAGATGATGTCTGGGCAATTAGGGATCACTGTCACATTTGTCGGAGGTCTGGCCTGGCTGCGTCTCAGAGTTGGAGCCTGAGCAGATTCGGGGTGCTCGCTGTGGGCGTCTGGAGGGAAGGCATTTTCTTGGCTTTCCTGGAGGGGGCTGGGTTAAAGGATTTGTTCTCAGTCACACGGGGGATGAGTTTCTAAGCAGTGAATGCGACTTCTAAGCAACTCGTAAGGATTAGCAAGAAAGCTGCTTTTGACCAGCATTCGCACCAGCCCCCACTCTGTGCCTGGGCTGGGTGAGCAGGCACCCCGAAGTGCCTGGCCCTTCCCGGCTGAGAGGAAAGGGAGCAGGAACAGGACGGTCCCTTGGCACTGAGGCGCCGGGGACTGGCCTGGCAGCTGTGACAAAGGCCAGCCTTTCTCGGCTTCTGGTGTTCTGTGGTTGGCCCCAGGGCACCTGCATTCCATTCCTTGAAGATGTTTGGGGTTCCTGACCCATTACCCCAGGACTTATTTCTATGATGTGGTCTGTTCTGCCCCAGGAGAGCCCAGTGTGGCCTGCCTGGGCGTGGGGACATGTCCTCCCTTGGTCACTCTGGCCACATGGAGCCAAAGCTGGCCACAGCCAAGGTGCAGCCTGGATTTGGGGACCCAGCTCCTGGAGGCTCGAGCTTGTATCCTCTTGGGGATGTCACCCATCCCCGCCCAGGGGTCATCTTCCCTGGTGACAGGAAGGGCCTCAGCCATTCCACAGAGAGCTGGCTGGCTTCACAGCCTTTTTGTTCTGAAGAAGCCAATTCATCACGTCCAGACACCTTCTTGCGTTCCTGGACTCTGTTCCCTGGTGGCCAGCAGGTGGCCACGGAAAAGCCCTGGCCACAGCTGTTGGGAGTCACGACAGGGCTCCGCACTGTGCACTCATGACCTCTGTGGGCGATGTCCATGCTGACCCTCAGCAGAAAGGGAGTCAGGAGCCCCACTGTGGGGTTTGGGGCTCATGGGAAGCTGAGGGCGGGGGAGGGGGAGCCCAGCAATCCTGTCCTGTCCCCTGCATCCTGGCTGCAGGGACCCCGGAAGTCCCTCGGCCACAGCGGGTTGTCCTAGGACTCCACAGCGGCTCCCACTCCCCTTCTTTGGAGCCTCGTGGGCTGAGATGTCCTTGGTCAGCTTGCTGGCTTTGAGACGCTGCTTAAGCGAGTGTTTTCTTTGTCCCCAGCCCGCTGATCTGTTTAAGAGGCTAGCCTGCAGCCGCGTTATCTGAGGGAGACATGCACACTCTCTTGACTGGATTTCCAAGGCATTTTCTGAGAGGCTGATCTGCGTTGGGAGGCTGAGCTCCTTCACTCAGTGGAGAGGAATCGCTTTGGAACTGATCTCCTCCACGATGGTCGGAGCTCCTCTCCAAACCAAAGCATAAAATAGAGGCAGAGGGCGTTTGTAGAACATGTTTAACCCTCCGTGCTGCTTTGGCAATCGCAGTGGAGTGGCTATCTGTCCCTGGGGAGATGGACTCAGGGGGAACCTCCTGTAATTCCTGCTGGACCCCATGGCCTGGGGCCTGGCCTGGCTTTCCGCTGCCTCCCATGTCCACTCTCCTGGACTCGGCCTTTTGCACTCCAGCGGGTCCCTGAAAGGTCTCAGATCTCCATGCACCTGGGCGGTGCCAGCCATTCCATAATGATCTCTTTCCCAAACATGGCCTCCTTTTCCTCTTAACCTGTCAATCCCAAGTTGTTTCTCCAGGTCCCTTCTACCCAGCCAACTATAAGAGAATTTACCTAGTGCACCTGCCCTGGGGCAGATGGGCAGGTGCCTGCAGCCTCAGGATGGTGCCCAGCGGGCTGCTACTCCAGGGGAAAGATCAATTGCCCAGTCAATTGATGGGATGAAGAATTCAAATCCGTTCAAATCTGGAGGAATACGACCCAGCTCCCTTGTTCCCCACAGCAGATGGAGGAACCACAAAGATCCTATGTTAAAGGATCGGCCAGACAGAGAGCCTACAAGAAGTAGCTAGAGTGGCTGAACTCACAGAGACAGAAATTGACCTTGTGGGACCTGGGCTGGGCCGAGGATTATTTCTCTTTGATGAATGAATTCTGGAGATGGACTAGGATATGAATGATGTTTAATCATGTGAAGGTGGCCAAGGCCTTTAGACTTCACAGTTAAAAATGACACGGATGGGCAATTTTATGTATCCTCCACCATAAAATGGAATCCTAGATAGTAAACCATGAGCGGAACACAGTCAGGTTTGTTTGCTTCCTGTGTGGTGGGCAGGGGAAGAAAACTGAACTCACACTTGCTCACGTGGGATGTGAGGGACGGATGTAAACAAGCCAGGGGAAAGTGACAGACAGAGCAGATGCAGGCCGGACGCCCGCAGGGCTCGGGACTCCTCGGGAGTGCGCTTGCTCATTGGCTGTTGAGTTTTGCAACTTCCTCTTCATGTACAGGGTCTGAAAACACCTCATCCTCCTTTGGTCCTCTGGAACATCTTCCACAGAGCACAGGATGGAGTCTGTTTTGATGGAGTCTGTTTTACCATTTTTCTTCTTTTTATTTTTTTGATATCAAGTTTCATGAGCTTTGCTTAGCCTATTTTACTCAGTAAATTTTTATGGGTTCACATTTTGATTTGAGTTTTATATCCAGTCTGAGTTAATTTCTTTTAAATAAAGAACAAATGTCCTCCCCTCTCCCCTCCCCTCCCCCTCATCTCCTCTTCTCTTCTCTCCTCTCCCCTTCCCTCCATTCCTTTCTCCTCCCCTCCCCTCTTCCCCCTTCCTCCTCCCCTCTCTCCTCTTCTTTCCCTGTGGAAACCTGATTTTCCTAACACCATTTGCTTCACAAGAGCTCCTTCCCTTCCCCTCTGCCAGCCATCGGCTGCGCACCCCTGTGGGGGTCTCTCTCTGGCCCTCTGTTCTGTCCCACTGACCTGTGTGTCTGTCCCCCACCAGTCCTCCCCCCTTGGTTGCCATAGTTACACTGTAGTGTTGAAGCTGGGTATAGCAAGCTTACTTTATTTTTCACTTTTAAGTTGCACTAGTGATGAGTTCTTTTGCTTTTCAACATCAGTTTTAAAACCTTCTCTACAAAATAATCTTGCTTGGATTGGATGAAATGGTGTTCAACCCACACATCAAGTGAGGGATGAGTGACACATTTACTCTGTTTAGGGTTCCCGCCCATGGACATTGTACGTCTCTCCATTTATTTAGATCTTTGATTTCTTTTGATGAGTGTTAAGCTGTCTTGGCATACAAGTCCTGCAACGTGTTTTTAGATTTAAAAGCAGATATTTATTATTTTTGGTCATGATAAATCTGAGTATTAGGATATTGGTCTTAAAACTCATGATTCTCCTGTCTCAGCCTCCAGAGGGCTGGGACTAGAGACGTGTGCCGCCATGCCTGGCTGGCATCCATGCTGCTTTAAAAAGAAATCCCATCACAATATAATTGACAACATGGGATTTAAGAAGTTCAACCAGATGCTTTGCTATATGGATACAGTGGAAAGTGCTAGCTATAGTTGATGCATGGAACACTCAAAATCTGCTAAGAGAGAGTATCTTAAGTGTTCTTGCTACACAGAGAGGCAATTATATAAGGTAGTAGATCTGCTAATTCTTTAGAGCATGGAAGCTCTGTTTTTGCCTTGTTATCTACATGTTCCTTGCTAGGATTTAAAAGTGTTCCAAAAATTCCCTTTGTTTTTTCATTTTTCTGAGTTTTTAAAGAATCATGAGTGAGTATACAGCTTTTCTGCATTGATGGATACAGCCATGATAGTTTTCTTTACCCTGTTAATATGCAAATGACATGTATTGATTTTTCAGATCCCAAACCTGCCTTGTATCCCCAGAATAGCTCCCGTTGTCAAGTATTTATGTTTCTGTATTCATCGGGGTATTGTTCTGTGCTGTTGGGTTTTGTACTGTCTTAAGTTTGGGCATCAAGATGACACAGGCTTTAGAAAATAAATTGGGAGCTGTTCTATCTTTTTCTATTTTCTGGAAGCGATTGGTAAACGCAGCACGAATTCTTCCTTAAACACTCAGTGTAATCCTCCTGTGAAACTGTTCACGTGGGAAATCTGTTTTGAGGACTTTTCAGACAAATCTGGTTTCCTCAATGACTGTGGAGCTGCTCACACACGCGATTCCATATTGGGCCAGCTGGGAGTTTGGCATCTGTCAAGGAAGTCAAAGGCGTCAAGTTTATTTGTGGGAGCAGTCCATAGCCTCCCTCTTATCCTTTGGGAAGTGGCTGGTTTCTCCGGTGATACCCGTGATTACTCTCACATTGGTAATTTGTGGCTCAATTTACTTGTTTTCTTCTTTGTTGGTTTTGTTAGAGATTTGTCAGTCTTACTGATAGTTTCAAAGATCACGTATTTGTTTTCATTGATGATTTTCTATTGTTTTATGTTTGCAATGCCATTGATTTCTGTTCCTATTTTTAATAATTTCCTTTCTTTTAAGTTTGGCTTCATTTTTACTCTTATTTTCTAGGTTTTCGAGTAGGGAACCTAGATGGTTGATGCATCGGGGCTGTAAATCTCACTCTCTGCCTGTGCCACATTGACCCGTTATCATATTGCTTATTTCTAAGTTAAACATACTCTTTGATTTCACTTGGGATTTTCTCTTTGACCTATGGCTTGTTCAGACACATGCCATTATTTTTCCAACTACTTCTGAATCTCCTGTTTCAGTTACAGGCTTCAAGGTTTAGGGTCCCTCATGGAGACAAAAATACAGACACCATACGTAGTTTGTCTTTTGCATGGCTTGAATTTTGTTTTATGTGCCAGGGCATGGTCCATTCGGGTGTTCAATCTGTGGGCATTTGAAAAGAGGTGTATTATGTAACAGTGAGTTGGAAGGTGACATAGGTGTTGGTATGATCCTGTTGACGGATCCTGTCACCGAGTTCCGGGGCATTTGCTGTGTAGTTGTCCTGTTGACTGGGGGGATGGGGGCCTTGAAGCCTCTGACTGTAATTGTAGACATGTATATTAGATTTGGGCTCAAGTCCTCGGCGGCTCTGTTGTTTGGTGCATGCAGAATTGGAATTGCTATACTTTACCATAGCATTGACTCTGAAAACACTCCTCTGTCTCTCTGGGAGTTTTCTTTTCTTGATGTCTTCTTTATCTGACACTAGCTGGGTGCACCTATATTGATTGGTTAGATTAACGCTTATACTATGTGATTTTTTTTCTCTCTTTTACTTTCTGTCAATATTGCCATGCTTAGAGTGGGAAGTTTTTCCGACAGCATGTAGTAAAGTCATGCTTTTAAAATCCACTATGCCAACCTCTGGCTTTCAATGGGTACATTTATTGTCGATGCTTATCTAGTCTCTTCAGGGCTGGCCCCATTTTGCCTTTTATCTCAGGGTCATTCTCTGGATTTTTATTTTATTTTTCTTACTTTCCTCTCCATTGATCAGAATCCTCCTATTTTGGGATAGTGTGTTAGGGTGTTTCTTGTGATAACCTCTCCTCATCTCCTTCTTTGTCAATGCTGGGGTGCTCAGGGCTTTGAACTTACCAGGCAGACTCTCTCCCATGTGAGCCACTCCAGACTTTCTACTGCTTCTTTATTAGTTGCTCCGGACATTATTGCATGTACACATCCCAAATCATAGTCCACATACTTTGCCACTTCAACAGTCTTCGAGAAGTATAGCAACCTTGCCTCCTTTCATGTCTACAACATTTTCCTTCGCACACACACGCAGAATGGCATCATGCGGTGGTGTAATTATTTCTTCAGCTGTCACATACAATTAGGAAACTCAAAAGGAGAGGGAAAAATCCAATTACATTTGCTGGGGTGGTTTTTTTTTTTGCCCGTTGTGTCTTTTCTTCCTTCCTGCTGTTCCAAGATCCCTTCTTTTCATCTGTCCTCCCAGGATTCCCTTTAGCCATCCTTGGAGTCAGCCTGCTGCTCACAAATTCTCTTGGTGCTCTTTCATGTGAGAGTGTCGCTCGGAAAGGATATTTCACTGGCTATCAGACGCTGGGCACGGTGCTTTCCTTTCAGTACACAAACCGTGCTATGCTACCTCCCATGGACTCTGATGTTTGATCAAAACATTGCTCTTAATCTAATAGCTTTTACTCAGTATAAGGTGTTGCTTTCCTCTCTTCCTCCTCCTCCTCCTTTTCCTCCTCCTCATCTTCCCCCTCCTCCACATCTTCCTCTCTTCCTCCTCCTCCTTCTTCATGTGTTACTGGGTTTGAACTCAGGGCCTCATACCTGCCAGTCAGATGCTCTACCCCTCGAGCCCCAGCCCCCAGCCCATCGCATTTTGGAAGGCAGCCTGCTCTACTCTTGGATGCTTATCTCACCATAAATATCCTTGATGAGCCATTCAGCACATTTTGCTTGGCCACCCCTCCGAGCACTGTGGCCAGACAAATCAGTCAACCCAGTCAGGCGCCGCTGGCTCCCACCTGTCATCCAACTCCTCAGGAGGCTGAGATCTGAGGATCAAGGTTTGAAGCCAGCCTGGGCAGGAAAGTCTGTGAGACTCTTACCTCCAGTTAACCAGCAAAAAGCCAAAAGAGGAACTGCGGCTCAAGTGGTAGAGCACTAGCCCTGAACAAAAAAGCTGGACAGCACTCAAGACCTGAGTTCAAACCCAAGACTGGCACATACACAAAAATGAACGATCCCAAATCCCAAACAAGATAAACCCAAACAAATCTATGACAACACATGTAATAGACTTCTAAAAGTTAAAGACAATGAAAAGAAAAAGAATAAAACTCCTGAAAGTTGCCAGTGAAGGCTGGCTGCGATGACTCATGCCTGCTGCTTTAACTACTCAGAAAGTGGAGATTGGAAGATCGGGGTTCAAAGCCAGCTGGAGCAAAGACAAAGGACCAGACCACCATCTCCACCAGTGAACTGGGGAGAGCGGCGCCAGCCTGTCATCCCAGCTGTGCACAGCGATCACCAGGGTGGCATCCCTGAGGACAGAAGGGGCAAGCAGGAGTGAGCTAGGAGAGGGACCCTCCCCACATGCTGGACCTCAGGACGTAAGTGCCTGCCAGCATGCCTCAGCCTGTGTGTCTGAGATGAGACAGATGGGTCTGTCCATCCATCCATCCACCCATCCATCCATCCATCAATCCATCCACTCATCAATTCATCCATCCATCCATCATCCACCCATCCATCCATCCATCCACCCACCCATCCATCCATCCACCCATCCATCCATCCATCCATCCATCCACCCACCCATCCACCCATCCATCCACTCATCAATTCATCCATCCATCATCCATCTATCCATCCATTGATCCATACACCTATCCATCAATCCATTCATTGTATAATCTATTTATCCATCCATCCACCCATCCATCCATCCACCCATCCATCGATCCATCCATCCATCAATCCATCCACTCATCAATTCATCCATCCATCCATCATCCACCCACCCACCTATCCACCCACCCATCCATCCACCCATCCATCCATCCATCCACTCATCAATTCATCCATCCATCCATCATCCACTCATCCATCCACCCATCCATCGATCCATCAATCCATCCATCCACCCATTCATCAATCCATCCACCCACCCATCCACTCATCCATCCACTCAGCAATTCATCCATCCATCATCCATCTATCCATCCATTGATCCATACATCCATCCATCAACCCATTCATTGTATGATCCATTTATTCATCCATCCACCCATCCACCCATCCATCGATCGATCCATCCATCCATTGATCAATCGATCCATCCATACATCCATCCATCCATCCATCCATCCACCCACCCATCCATCCATCCATCCATCCATCCATCCATCCATCCATCCACTCATCAATTCATCCATCCATCCATCATCCACCCGTCCATCTACCCATCCCTCGACCCATCAATCCATCCATCCACCCATTCATCAATCCATCCACCCACCCATCCACCCATCCATCCACTCAGCAATTCATCCATCCATCCATCATCCATCCATCCATCCATTCATCAATCCATCCACCCACCCATACACCCATCCATCAATCCATCCACTCAGCAATTCATCCATCCATCCATCATCCATCTATCCATCCATTGATCCATGCATCCATCCATCAATCCATTCATTGTATGATCCATTTATCCATCCATCCACCCATCCATTGATGGATGGATCGATCGATCCATCCATCCATCCACCCATCCATTGATCCATCGATCCATCCATCAATCCATCCATCCACCCACCCATCCACCCATTCATCAATCCATCCGCTCATCAATTTATCCATCCATCCATCATCCATCTATCCATCCATTGATTCATACATCCATCTATCAATCCGTCCATCATATGATCCATTTATCCATCCATCCACCCATCCATCGATCCATCCACCCATCCACCCATCCATCCATCCATCAGTCCATCCACTCATCAATTCATCCATCCATCCATCATCCATCTATCCATCCATTGATCCATATATCCATCCATCAATCCATTCATTGTATGATCCATTTATCCATCCATCCACCCATCTACCCATCCATCGATCCATTGATCCATCGATCGGTCAATTGATCGATTGATCCATCCATCCATCCATCCATTGATCTATCCATTGAGCCATCCATCGATTGATCCATTGATCTATTGATCCATCCATCGATCAATTAACTCACACAACAAACCATTTGAGCACCTGCTGTATCCAGGTACTCTTCCTGTTGCCGGGAAGCAGATGACCCCAGGCAGTCTGGGGGTGCTGGGTCAGGGGGTAGAAGCTGCAGGTCAAGTGCAGGACCAAGATGAAAAGAACTCAGTTTCTAACAAGAGAGGGATCAAACACTGCTCCTTGTTCTGAGAGTGAAAATCAACCAAGGGTCGTGGTGGGGAGGGAGACTGGGTGAGAGAGCTGAGGTTGGGTGTTCAGAGTGGGCTCCCCTGAGGAGGTGATGTTTAACTGAAGAGAAAGGAGGGGTTTGCTTGTGACAATTCCAGAGACTGACACTCAAGGCAGAGAGGATGGCAAGTGCAAAGGCCCTGAGGTGGGATGAACTTGGGGTACATGCGGCAGGGAGGAGGGAGAGGCCGGGAGGGAAAGGCCTGCCCCGCTCAGTGGGACTTGTCAGCATTCTGCCCTGTGGAATCAGTTTATTTGTTATTTAGACAGAGGTTTCCTGAGTCAGCCTGGGCTGACCTTGAACTTGAGATCTTCTTGTCTCAGCCTCCTGAGTATTGGGGATTATAGGCTTGCACAACTGCTGGTGGCTCTCCTGTGATGTTGGGGGATGGGAGTCCATCTGAGTCAGCATTGCTATAACAAAATGAAGACAACAGAAATAATTTCTCATGGAGGCTGATGGTGCAAGGATAAATGTCTGGTGGATTAGGACCTGGCCAAGGGCCCTGCATCTGCTTCTTCCCAAGGGGAAATGCTGACCCTCACCTGGAGCAAGGGGTGTGATAAGGTAACTCAGTCATGAGAAACAGAGTAAACACATTTTTGAGAGGTTGAATCAGGAGTCTTTGTTGGGAAGCCAGTGACTGCCAGAGGACTCCTGCCACAAAGACCTGCAGCTCCTCGAATACACTGAACACTGTCGGAAAACTGCGCCATGACAGCAGGAGAGGAAAGAAAGAGCAGAGAAACAATACAACAAAACCAACAAGCCAGATCGGACCCAATGGAGGGCTGAAGCCGGACGGCAGGGTGATCAGAGGACAGCCAGGAGCCACAGTCACCAGGCAAAGCCTCCTGCTACCTGTGCTGGTCCCAGACTAAATAGGGTCAGGGGGCAGGGTCACAAGGAGTTGGAGAGTTCACGACCCAAGATCGGCAGGTCCAGTAACATACTGCCTCTAGGAATTCAGGCATGCCCGGCACCCGGGAGGTGGGACTTCACCTTCTTCCTCCATGAAGACAAGATGGCACCAGTTAATCCCAATTTCTTATCTACTACGTGGCCAAGATGGTTCTGGTTAGACCCAGTATCCCCACTTCAGGAGAAAGGACAAGATGGGGGCTATAGTTCCTGAAAACCCTTTAAAGATCAGGAGGCCCCTGCTAAATAGCGGCGTAAATGACGTCCCTGCTTCCTATGGGCCCTGCCTCTTACATCTTCACATGGGGTTCAAGTGCCACACAGGAGTTCTGCATACATCCATGTCCTGCCGTTCGTCACTCCTGGCCTCCAAGTCAGAGCGAGCAGGGGTCTTAGGGAGACAGCTGACTCCAGCCCAGAGACATGATCCATGCAAGATTCACACAGCATCAGAAACCAAAACCATGGTGTGTGTGTGTGTGTGTGTGTGTGTGTGTGTGTGTGTGGTGTCATCCAAGAGACACAAGGAGCCATGGAAAGAAAGCTCTCTGTTCTAAAGGCCAAAGCTGGAGGGAACTGAGGAACAATAGATAAATTCACCTCCAACGGTCCACGGTTGCGTTCTGCTGTCCTCAGTGTAGCGCCTCCAGGCTCGGTTTTCTGCTCTGTGCTTTGCCTTCCTCAGAATGCCATGGAGCTGGCATTTCTATTGCCCCAAAGACCATCAACTTTCTTCTATCAGTGTGTGCTGGACACACCGTGTCACCGCACGGTTTGATGGTTGGCTGTTTTTCACCACTGTATAGTTAGACGGAAAGCCTTTGTGCGGGTATCTTTCTACCCACGGAAGGACTTGCCAGTTGCTTGCAGGTTTTTAGAAATGACAGCTGACCTTTGTTATGAATAAACGTGTGCCTGCCTACACGTGTTTGTTGTTCTGCTCATTCTGGGTAAATTCTAGAGGGTGGCTGGCGGTGTGGTTAGGGGGTGGCAGAGCGATGAGCCCCCTCCCGCCGCCTTGCGGTGGAGAGCCAGTTCTCCCTCTGCAGTCTCACCAGCCGCCCCAGGGGGCGCGATTTTAGTTATCTTGACTGGTACGCGCAGCAGCTCATGCAGATCGTTTTTGTTTTAATTTCAGTACTGGGGGAGGAACCCGTGGATTAGGCAAGGGCTCTGTTACCAAGCCTGGATGTGTATTTTAAAGTCTGCCTGTATTAACGGGGCCCCTTGGGTACCTGTGGTGCCGGGAGGCCTTCCTGGTGGCGGAGCCAGGGTGAGGGGAGTGGAATCTTGTTAGTGGTTGCTCTGTCGTGGTGGGGCGGGACTCCTGGCCTGTCCCTGTCCCGGTTCACTGTTGTTGTGTCTACAGCTGTCTGCATGAAAAATACTCCAGAAGGCTCTAGAAACACAATTAATCAATGGGTAATTTATTGTTTTTGCAGCAATTACCCAATCTGGTAACGTCACCGTAGTCCCAGGAATATAGATCTTTTCCCTCCCAATAAATCTGCTGGCCTTCACTGCCGGGGGGATTTGTTTGCAGGAAAGATGACAAATAACTGCCTCGAAGTCACACGAGGACTTCCTTTATTATAGCTGGCGAAGGCAGCACAATATGAGCCACTCCGAGGCTCTGGGTGAGCCTCCGACCAACCCTGTCATTTTCTCATTTTCTCTTTCTCTCTTTGTGACTGTCTGGTGTTCTCAAGTGTCCATTGATTAGAATTTGTTTTTCTTTTCTTCCTTTCCTTTTTGGTGCCAGTCTTGGGGGCTTGAACTCAGATCCCGGGTGCTGTCCCTTACCTTTTTCCACTCCAGACTAGCACTCTACCGCTTGAGCCACAGCTCCACGTCTTGCTTTTTGCTGGTTCATTGGAGGTAAGAATCTCACAGACTTTCCTGCCTGGGCTGGTTTTGAACTGTGATCCTCAGATCTCAGCTTCCCGAGTAGCTAGGATGACAGGTGTGAGCCACAGGTGCCTTGCTGATTTTGCTTTTTGAAGGCCAGGACTTCAGGCTTTGCTGCAGCATTCCTCAGCAGAGCAGAGAAAGCCACGTCCTGGGAACACGGCTCTGACCCTTGGGTGTGCATGTACACACATGGGAGGTTTTGGATTCCTGAGTTCCATCCTCAGGGCTCTATTCAGAAGCATGTACCTTGGGATGAGGAGGAAGAAGGAGCAGCCAGGTGCGGGAGTAGCAGTAGGCTGCACTCAGGAGCTGCTGTTTGGGTGGGAAGAGCTTTGGAGGCAGGCCCTGGGTCCCCCTGGGAGCCCCTGCTGTGGTCAGCCAGCAGCCGGCCCAGTCTCCTGAAAGAGCAGGCCAGGGCTTTTTTTTTTTGTTGGTCGTGGGGCCTGAACTCGGCCTGGGCGCTGTCCCTCAGCTCTTCAGCTCAAGGCTAGTGCTCTACCACTTGAGCCACAGTACAACTTCCAGCCATTTTCTGTGTATGTGGTGCTGAGGAATTGAACCCAGGGCCTCATGCATGCAAGGCAAGTGCTCTACAACTGAGCCACCGTCCCAGCCCAAGGGGCCAGGGCTTTTGCCATTGCCTGCTGAGGGCTCCAGCAAATTGTTAATGCATGTCATCTCTGTGCCTGGGAGAGATCTGGTGCTAGCCATGCTGCTCTCTTTCATTTTTACTTACCTGCTTTCACCTTGATGAATAAGAAGTTTAGTTAAAGGCCTGTTGTACTCTCAATAGGCAGATGGAGAGAAACAGGAGACAAGACAGAGCCAGCTGCTGGGTGGGAGGGTGGAGGGTGGGCTTGTGGGCACCCAGGCCAAGTGATTCCAACCCAACAGGGCCAGGTCACACCCAATCTGTCCAAGGCGCCTTCTCTGAGGGACTCCTGTCCCGTGCTCATTGGTGCAGGGAGGCAGGATGTGTGTTCAGGCCTCCTGTGTGGTGGGGAGTGAGGCACACACAGCCCAGCCCTGTGTGGGCCCTGAGTCCCCTGGTCTCCACCCCAGGGGACACTGGCCAATGTCTGCAGCCTTCTTTGGTCACCCGTGGGAGGCTATGGGTGGGGCCAGGGTGGTCCACGGGGACCCTGGGCCAAGCTGGCCTGGACTGCAGGCACGGGCAGCGGTGACTGAGTGGGAGGAGCAGGATGTTACCCTGACTCTCACTCTTGAGCCCTGTGAGTGTCAGAGTGGGCTGGTGTGTGCAGGAGGAAGAGGGGGGGGAAGGGTAGGGGGAGAGGGAAGCAGAGGGGAAGGAGAAGGAGGGGTGAGGAGGAAGAGGGGTGGGGAGGAGGAAGGGGGAGGGGGAATGGAGGGGGAGGTAGAGGAGGGAGGGATGAAGGGGAGGAGGGAGGGGAAGGAGAAGGAAGAAGGGAGGATGAGTGGTAAGGAGGGGGAGGAGGAGGGGAGGAAGAGGAAGAGGATGAGGGGGAGGAGGGGGCATGGGGGAGTGAGAAGATGAGGAGGAGGAAGTTGAAGGAGGAGGATGAGGATGAGGAGGGGGAAGTAGGAAGAGGAAGAGGGAGGGGAGGGAGGTGTTACTGGTGCAGGGCGCTTCTGTCTTCTGGGTGTCTGAACTCCAGCCAGATGCCACCCACCTTTCCTCCATGCTAAGGCTCCTCCAGGTAACAGGCCACACTGTGACCATGAAGACAGCAAGGCTTTGATCCCAGGGCAGGAAAGCTTGGTCAGTCAATCAGTCTGTCTGTCTGTCTGTCTGTCTGTCTGTCTGTCTGTCTGTCTCTCAAAGCACATGGAGAAGCAAAGAGCAAAGCTGCAGAGGTGTGCAGGGCAGCACGCATACCCGTGAATGACTGGCCCCATTGCCCACCAGAATCAAAGCAGAGCCCGGCACAATCCTACGCAAGGTCACAGGGGGCCAGTGGCCCAGGTGGTCAGCCCCACAGTCCCCACTGGCCCCACCGCCTCCCCGCCGCCCCTCCCCACCCTGGCCTTCTCAAACAGCCTTGGTTTCAGGTCACTGCTGCAGTTCTGTTGGTCAGCAACAAACTGCTCACACAATTCATGTACACACATGCACGTACATAGGCAGACACACAGGCACACATACACACATGCACACGCATGCTTACATAGGCTTAAGCTATTATATTATCTGGCCCTTTCCTGGTCTTATGATTGTCTGGGAACAGACTCTAAGCAGGTCTGAGATCTTACCGTGTCCGGATAGTGACACTGTCAGATTCAGAGTTGTTTGTCTGTTTGTTCTAGTTTCATGCACGCACACTGTGCAGTTTTCCTGTTTCTCCCTTACTTTTTGCTGTTTGGGTCAAGATGTGTGGCTGTAGGTCATTTTTGGACTTGTTCCCCCTCTCTCTCCTCTCTCTGTCTCTCACATGCACACACACACTCAGGTTCCACTTGGGGGGTCTCAGCAGCTGGGGTTCTGAGGGAGACACTCATCTAGCAGGCCGTGGCTCAGGAGGCTCGGCCATGCCCAGCTGTGCAGCCTCTGGAGGAGACCCCGGTGGCTAAGGACAGGAGGGATGCTGGGGGCAGCAAGAGCTCAGTTCCCTGCTAGTTTTCATTCTAAAGGGCTGTCTTTCAACCTTAATGTGATAAAAAGATGCTTTTCAGGAACCATTGTTCTGAGGGCTTCCTGAGGCTTCAAACACAGCGAGGCCCTTTGAAGGGCTGGGAACAGTTTTTCTTCGAGTGAAAAGGGCGGATTTCATGCCCTCCACGTGGGTCCTGGCCAAGCTATTCTTAGAAATACTCTGAAAAATTCTCCAAGACTTGGAGACGCTATAGATCGCAGAAAAATGGAAAGAGAAGGGTATGTGAGTGAGTGTGTGTGTGTGTGTGAGAGAGAGAGACGATCCTTCCAGAGCATTGTCTTCTGTTGAACAAAGATAATCATTAGTTCTATTTTTAATCAGTAAATGCTCTGTTTCCAAATATAAATTCAAAGCATCCCAGCAGGCTCTGGGGTGGTGGGGAGGAGGCCCCCTGGGGTGGGGTGGGGTCTGGGGCGAGTTCCATCAGCAGGGCTTGTCCAGGCTCTGGGTGAGAGTAGCCATGGCCATGCTGGGCCTAGACAGGGGGCCCCTGTGATCTGTATGAGCTAAAGACAAAGGGAACCCCCCCCTCACTGCCATAGAGCTGCTGGAACCGGGGCAGGGCCCGTGAAGCAGGCATTTGAAGGCCCAGCTCCTCTGTGGGGGTGGGGAATATCTATGCCTAGCTCAGTAGGCCACAGCTGGGGCTGCCCGATCTTGGGGAGTTTGTTTACTCCCTACCCCATACCCCTGCCACTTTTGGGGCCCCCCAGGAGATAGGCATAGCGCTGCAGCCTCCTTGGGGATGGGCAGCTTCCCCAGAGGACTTCCTGCTCACAGAATTGGGGCCGACCAAGACTCATTTTGTTTGTAGGGCACACAGTGGGTGCCGTACCACGCCGCCGTCCCTGGCGCTCGCTCTAGAGATGTAAAAAGGACCTGTCTGTTCAAATGCCCAGAGCACACTGTCCCATACGGTTCCAGAGAGATCCTCATGGGCTCTGCATTGCGCACCATAGCAGAGCCTGGGAACGTGGCTGCTTATTCACTTTGCAAACTTTCCAGTGGACCAAGCCAATCACCCAGTCAGGCCTACCCTCAGCTCTCTTTCCATTGGACGAAGCAAGTCAGGTGACAACATCGACCTCCAAGGAAGGTTAGGGGAGAAGGGAAAGAACCAGGATTTTATGGGCAACGCTAGAGACAGCCCATCGTAGTTTTATTTAATTAATTTAATGTTATTATAAAGGTGATATGCAGAGGGATTACGATTACATGAGTCAGGTAATGAGCACATTTCCTTTAGTACAATGTCTCCTGTTTCCTCACCCGCTCCCAGTCCCTCCCGTCTCCAGCCACGAGTTGTAGAGTTCATACTCATCGGTGTCTGCTGCACTTTTCCACTCCTGTTCCTTTCAGTACCTTCTCCCACCCTCCTGAAGATATACACATGAACACACCAGACATAAAGACAGAATCATCAAAAAATAAACGTTAAAAAAGAGATCTCTCATTTCCATTTCTTGGAGTTCATTTCAACATATATATTATTTTATATAAATGTGGAGAGGCACATAGGCAGCGCGCCTTTGTGTTTCTCTTGTTAGAGGATCCTCTTTTGGTCTCACTGTGTGTGTATCTAGAATTCTGTGTAAATTTATCGTATCCCAGGGTCTTTTAGATCTAATTCCTGCATATCAGAGCCATGGTAGTTTTAGATAACAGTAGTTTCTCCTCTTTCCTCCTGCCGTCTAAAAAGAGTTCCTTCAGCTGGATCTCAGGACCCCTCTACCATGTACCAGCTTTTATCAATGTTTAAAGCAGCCCCATAATCCGAGACGATGTCAGTGAGGGCTAGGATGAAGGCCGGGCCCGTCCGTGTCCACCTTCGTGACAGGCTGGCAGCATGGATGAGTAGGCGTCTGGGGATGGCGTCCCTGAGGGCAGACATCTTTCCTTCCAGGTGACTTTCCTTGACCTCCCTCCAAAGCACCTCTTGTCCACCCAAGACAGGCTCAGGGATTAACTGGCCATGCCAGGTTCTGCTGGTCCCGGGTGAGGGACCTGCTGAATGTTGGTTTTGGGACTCTGGTGTTTCCCCAGCCCCCCAGCAGAAAGGCTTGTCTTGCCCACCTTGGCGGGGCGGGGGGGGAGACAGGTTGCATGGGAGTGTTGGCCAGGCAGGAGCAGGGGTGGACAAAACCCACCCTTCCTCCCTGGCTGGCATTCGGTGGCAGGTTTGCTGGACGCATCTGCCAAGCTCTGCTAGTTATCAAAGCGGCAGCTGTTTGTTGTTTGGTTGTCGTAGTTGTTTTTCCTTCATCCAAATGATTAGTAACCACAGCCTTGGCCTCTGCCTGCCCCTGGCCAGCTTCCTGCCCTCAGGATCCACCCCGCCAGGGGCCTGTGCCTGTGGTCTGGGCGCCATGGCGTCCTGACCAGTCCAGCAGCCCAGCCTCTGACCCCAGGCTCTCTGGGAGGCTTTCGGATGCCATGTGTATGGATGGGAGGTGCTTCTATCCCCAAAGCTGCTGACCTCCTGGGGAGGATGTCCGGTGCGCCATTGCATGCCCCACCAGCTTCTCTGAGCATGAACCTTAAATCCCCTCTGGTCAAGGAGTCCATGGACAACTGGATTCCTTGTCCTAGGCTGGGCCCACAGGAGGTAGCGTCCCTGTCAGCGCCCAGGAGGCGTGGCCATCTTCCTTCCTAGGAGGCGTGGCCAGCTTCCCTGCCAGGAGGCCTGGTCTCTAAGCTATCCATTTTTCCCCAAAGCCCTTCTCTTCTCTGAAGAAGTAGCAAACAAACCACAGCAGTTTTGAACAGCTGAACCTGCTTCTTTACGCTCCTAATACATGGGTGGGGAATGAAAGCCAGCCAGGCAGGGTGGAAGGGACAGGAGGCCCCAGAAAGATAAATCTTTCTGGCCACCATCCACAGCCCAGGAGATGGGCTTGCAGCTGACGTAGGCCCTCAAAGCTCATGACCGATCTGGGACAGGATAAGACGCTTCACAATTTGTTGACTTATTTGCACCATGGATCTTGGTTGGGCTCCAGGGACGGCCAAGCTCTTCCTGCAGGTGGCTCTGGGCGGTGCGATGTTCTGACCAGAGCGTTGAGGGCTCAGGTTTATTAGCTTTTGTGTCTGATTATAAAAATAATGCGGACTCGCAGTGGAAGGCTGGGGAGCGTGGAGGGAGACAGCGGTGCTTTAGTATTTGTCCGTGGGGAGGATGTGGCAGTGACAGATGGGCTGTTTTTGTTCTTACCTGGGAAGTGTCCCCTGACAGACTGCTTGGAGCCACACAGGCTTCCGCAGAGTCCATAAATTCCTCTGGCAGCCTGGCTGACGGCCTGGGAACTTTTTATTACTGAGGGCTAATTGCTGATTCTC
The DNA here is from genome assembly GCF_019054845.1 of Dipodomys spectabilis. Taxonomy (NCBI): domain Eukaryota; kingdom Metazoa; phylum Chordata; class Mammalia; order Rodentia; family Heteromyidae; genus Dipodomys; species Dipodomys spectabilis. The sequence continues at coordinate 26,191 of NW_024870976.1, forward strand.
CTTCTGCCGCTGGGATGCCAGTGAGGAGCAGGAGGCTTTGCCTTTGGAGAATGAGCTTTTCTATGCTCGTTTTGTCCTGGTTGGTGGGGTTAGAGGAGAAGAACAGGGGAGCCAGGCAGGATCACAGCAGTGGACAGCCCCAGGCATCGCTGCATGCTGGGCTCTGCTGAGCAAGACACGACCTTGTCACCCTAAAAAACAGCCTTCTCACAAAGCCCATTTTACAGGTGAGGAAACTGAGGCACAGGGCACTGTGGCATGCTCAAAGCCACCCTGCCAGAGCCTCCCCCTGTCTCCTGATCGGCAGTCCTGTAGAAACTGGGAGCGCCCTCCTCCATTTCCCCTGCACTGGGCTCAGGTCTTGAGGGGCCACATGGGAGCCTTTCAGGCCCCAGATGTGACCACAAGGCAATGTAATCTGTGCGGGTGATGTCCAGGCTGCTCCTTGGGGTGGCCAAGCATGTGCAGAAAGCCGATCAGAGCCTGGATTCTCTCCCTAGCCATCAGAGATCCTGAAGGAGCCACAGAACCACGTGGTTACATAATTTCCTCCCCCCGCCTCCCCCGGCTCAGAGGCTTCCCAGTGAAAACATTTCATGTCTCTGGCATGATGGGGGAGTGCGGGGGTGTTGGAGCCTTGTGGCTCCTGGGCTGTAACACACTGCTCTGTAGGCGGCCCTATTACCAGCCTTGAAATATGCCATTGGGAAGAAGAACAGATAATGAGCTGCCGTGTGAGGGTGGGCTGTGCTCTATGCAGCCGGAAGACAGAAGGGGGTCATCAACACCTAACGGGGCAGAGTGCGCTAATCTGCAGTCTTTTGAGCAAACACCGGAGTAGACTTCCTTCCCAGGCTTCACGCAGGCTGCCACGGGGCGTGTGTGATGACAATGGCACCGTCGGCTGCTTCTGTCCCAACAAGTCACAGCATGCTCGGCGAGATTGTCTCACAAAGGACTTGTAAGGATTCCAGGCCAGCGCGGGAAGCTGCCTCCACGGTTCTGTCATGACTCCATGCAGGGGACCCTGTGCTGGGGCCTGGCCGTTTCCACAGACCCTGAGTGAGACTCCGGGGCTCTGTCATCTTAGCTCTTTATCTGTCCTGTCTCCTCTAGGAAGTCTCCATGATTGCAGTGTCCAGGAACATTCTAGAGCCACCACCCCAGGCCTTGCTGGACTCTGAGCTGTACAATGGCAGAGCCAGGTCTGTGTGTGCCTCATTGTACCCAGAGTCAAGTCCAAACCTGGGAATGCAGAAAGAATATATCTGTATATTTGGCTGGTCATGGGGCCTGAACTCTGGGCCTGGGCACTGTCCTTGTGTTCTTCAGCTCAAGGCTAGCACCACTTCCATTTTTCTGGTGGTTCATTGGAGATAAGAATCTCATGGACTTTCCTGCCCAGGCTGGCTTTGAACTGTGATCCTCAGATCTCAGCCACCTGAGTGGCTAGGATGACAGGCAGGGGTGAGCCACCAGCACCCAGCTTTAGAAAGAATATTTGTAAAACTCACAGGGAAGGAAATACATGGACTTGGGAAAGAGGAGCCTCACAAGAAGGGGTTCACTGGAGAGTTCCCGGAGCCCCTGTTCTCTTTTCCACTCACTTTGCAAACATCAGGAGCAGCTTCTCTTGTTTTACAAAGAAGTGAACTGATACTCAGAGTGTGGAAAAGACTTTTTCAAGTTCACACAGCAAGATGAGCTATGCTGGAACCCTGCACATGTTCATCAGGGAAAGGGGCAGGTCCTGGGGACAGGCTAGACCCAGTCACATTTGCAGCTACGGTCAGTCCATCCACCCATCCATCCATCCGTCCTTCTGTCCACACATCCATCCAATCACCTCTATCCATCTATCTACCCATCCATCTACCTGTTCACTCATTCCTCATCCACCCATCTATCCATTCATTCATCCACTCACACATCCATCCCAGCCACCCATCTACACATCTACCTGTCCACCCATCTGTCCATCTATCTACCCATCCATTCATCTATCAATCAACTACCCACCCATTCATCTACCCATCCATCCATCCATTCACCCATTCATCTCCACATCCATCTATCTATCCATTCACCCATCCATCCACCCATCTGTTGATTGATCAATCAATTGATCAATTGATCCATTCATCTATCTTTCCATTCTTGTCTGTATCGATTGTCTAAGAAATAATCCTGGTTTTGTCTGTCTCTTTCTTTGATTTGTTGGCACATTCAAGTTCTGGTGGCTGGATCCCGTACATCATGTTTCCCTATAGTATTACTGTATTTGTGTATCTCATACTCAGAACCATTTCCTTTCTTGAGATTATGAAATTCATCTCTTCAGAGTCAATGTGGGAGAGAACAGCTGTCATTTTATCCCTTGGGAAGTTGAGGCAGGAAAATCATGAGTTCAAGGCCAGCCTGAGCTACATAGTAAGATAGTGAGTTCTTGTCACAAACAATATAGCTAATCAACCAACAACAGAAAAGTTCATCTCTTTGCTGACTTACATTCTTACCTCAGGGTCTTTGTGCCTGTTATCTGCTAGTATCTACCTCTCTTTACCCTCCAGCCTCCATTTTAGTGTTGTGGCTCAGCTCTCTGGCTATGCAGCATCCACTCAAAACTTACGTCACCTGACCTGTTTTTTTTTTTTTTTTTTGAGAATCTTCTCTCAGCAATGATAAGCAACCACAGCAGGGCAACAAGACTTTGGTGCTCTACTGTAACCTAGTGAAGGAATGAGCCCACAATCCAACCAGGCAGCTAGCACCCTCTGCCCTTACCCTCCTCCCAGGAGCAGAGGGAGGACATGTGGGAGGAGGAAGAGGCTGGAAGGTGGTTACTCCGTCAGTTCCCACACAGAGCCACCTGCTGCCAGACATGTGGGTGCCGTGGCCCTCACCTCCTCCCCTTCCCTGAGACACCAAACTCCTCTTCTCTGAGACATCGGTGTCCCTCTTCTGGCCCTTTTCAAACTCCAGCCCTTGTCCATTTTCAGATTGCCCCAATCCCACAACCCTTCCCTCTTCCACAAGGGGCAAGGAAGATGGTTTCCCTTGCAACTTCCCAGAGAATCTCCTTCAAGATGGCCCTGATATTCTCTTTCCCACGCTTGTCCCCACCGTCAGCTCTGCTCCCGCTTTCCTTCAGAGTGCTCAGCAGGACTTGGTGCTGTTTTCTTGGATGTCTAGCTCTTGGCTTGATATCTATTAGTTACTTGTCTGTGGGTCTCTTCTCTCTGTCTGTCCCAGCAGTGTAGAAGCTACAAGCTGCCTGGGCCAGGGGCTGAGTCTACTGTGACCACAGTGCTTGGTATGTGGCAGATGTTTACCCTGTATTCGTTTAGTTCTGGTGACTGTTTGAAGTTGTTACCTAGCCATGAGATCAGGACCGTGAACTTGGCCTCTGGGCTCAACACCCTCCCTGCGCTACCTTCTTCTTCCTGCTATTAGGAGCTCAGTTTCTGGCCTTCTGAAGGAAGAAGGCCTCCACGCATTAGTTGTTGAATATGAATGAGGCTCCAATGAAGTTTGATGAAAACCTTCTCGCTGAGAATTCTGATGAGCTGCGATGATGTAGGGTGCACTCGCCTGTCACTGTCCCATTACCACTCTTCAGGTCTTCCTTCTCCTGACCTGCCCCGGCTCGTCCCACCTGGCTAATCACGGGGAGCTATTTTTACATCTGACGTCGTGGAAAGGTAGCAGATTAACAGCCCGGGAGACGCACATCGCTTCTATTAATATTAAACAGAGTATTAATTTTACCAGTAACTGAAACATTAAACATGTATATCCATTAGCGGTCATTATTTTCATCTCCAGGAGCTGTCTAGCGTCTTCCAGGAATAGGTCGGACCCAGGCTTCTGCACTTCTCTTTCCTCAATTCACTGGGAAGCAGGAATCACAGCTTTGATTTCCGCTGGGGAGGGGGAAGGACATGATAATCAACTCCGCCGTTCAGGAAGAAGGTCTGAGGACTTGCCACTTTGAACTCCCATATCCAATACTACAAGCCGCTTCAGAGCAGACTTGTAATGTGTGAAGGGGCTCTTGAGGGGGCTTCCTTGAAGACCTTCTCTCTAATTAGGACTGCTGTGCTCAAGTGCCCCTCCGAGTGTCCATCCTGGCCTGTAATGATTCGACATCCGGCCTTTGATCACTATAGATTCCTTGACAGACGTGCCTTTGGGTGACAGTGTGAAGGTCTAGGACTCCCCAGGCCGAGGAGTGAGTGGTGAGGGACTCATTAGGCAGCGACATAAGGATGTCCAACAGCTGCTGCGGTGCCTGGGAGGAGAGACAGCGCGGGCGGCGGGTCTCATCTGCTCCTCACTCTCCAGGCAGGACCGAGGGGAAAGCGTAATCGATGGTTAAAAAACACTGTTTCCATAGATTTCCAGTCCACAGCCCAGCGAGGGAGAGGCTAGGCCTGAGGACACTCCTGAGCTGAGGGGATGAGGCTGGAGGGTCTGGGGACGCCAAGGCAGCTTAGCCCAACCCTGCAGATGAAGGTACTCAGAGCACCGGAGAGGAGAAAGCTATAACCCACGCTCTCCAGTGTCCACATCTGAATATCGACGTGTGTGTGTGTGTGTGTGTGTGTGTGTGTGTGTGTGTGTGTGTGTGTGAATGCCCCAAGACTGCAGAGAGGGACAGAAGGAAGCCTGCTAACTCAACCCTCCCACCGAGCCAGGTGTTCGGGGCACTTCCATGGCACCACAGGAACTTTCTGAAATCCAAAGTGCTCCAAAGTTTGAAGTGTTGTCAGCACCCACATGATGCCACAACTGGTGAATTGTACACCATGCCATGAAATCTTGTTGCATGCACAAAATTATGAAGAATGTTGTACTCTGGTTCCTTCAGATTATAGGTATAGGCATAAATAAATAGACATAAATAAATTCCATATTTAGGCTTGGGGACTGTCCTGAAGATAATCTCATGATCTATATGCAAATATCACCAATCTGAAAGAATCCAGAAAAGGAGAAATCGAGTCCAAAGGATTTCAGCTGAGATATTCAATATTAAGAAAACCTTTAGCATTATAAAATATCTTTATCTTATCATTTACTACATTTTTTTGGTATTGGTACGAGGGTTTGAACTCAAGTCCTTGAGCTTTTGCTCAGCTTTATCACCCAAGGTTGGTGCTCTACCATTTAAACCACATCTTCAGTCTGGCTTTTTGCTGGCTAATTGGAGACAAAAATCTCTCATATTTGTCTTTCCAGGGATGGCTTTGATTCATGATCCTCAGATTTAAGTTTCCTGAGTGGCTACGATTACAAGTATGAGGCACTTCCTCTCTTGTGGGATAGCAGAATCATAAACATTGTTTAACATGTCTTTTTTTTTCCTTTTTCTTCATATGCTTTAAATCTATGTTCCTTTTGTGGGTCATGGAGCCTGGATGCTGTCCGTGAGCTCTTTGTGCTCAAGGCTACTGCTCTACCACTTGGAGCCACAGCACCACTTCTGGTTTTTTGAGTGGTTTATTGGAGATAAGAGTGTCACAGCCTTTCCTGCCTGGGCTGGCTTTGAACTTCCATCCTTAGTTCTCAGCATCCTGAATAGGTAGGATACAGGAGTGAGCCGCCAGTGCCTGGCAATCCATTTCTTTTAGTCTGTCTGAGTCACTTTGCCGTGTGTGTGTGTGTGTGTGTGTGTGTGTGTGTGTATGCATGCATGCATATGTTTGTATACATGTGCACATTGGTCCTGAGTCTTGAACTCAGGCTCTGGATGCTGTCCTTGAACAGTTTTGCTCAAAGCTGGCACTCTACCAGTTGAGCCATAGCTTCACTTCTGACATTTTTGGTAGTTAATTAGAGATCAGAGTCTCATGGACTTTCTTGCCTGGTCTGGCTTTGAACCAGGATCCTCAGATCTTAGCTTCATGTGTTGCTAGGATTACAGGCATGAGCCACTGGAACCCAGTCATTTTCTTTTCTTTTTATTTAACACCTCATATTTTTGATTCTGATATAGTTAACATATCATACGATTTATCCTTTGAAAATATACAATACTATGGTGCTCAGTATAGCCACAAAGTTGTGCAATCATTAACATTATCTTTTAAAATAATGAATGTTGATCACGTTCACCCTTCTGGTCCCTTTTGTTCTTCCCTCCCTTTGGTCTCCTTCCTTTTTCCCAATAGCCCCTTCAACTTTCATGTCTTTTCTATGGATAGCTCTTTGATGAGTTAAGTCTACTTATAGTTCAGGAAAAGAGATATTCAACATGTACTTCTCAGAACATGGCAGAGACCTTGGACAGTGATTGCTCCAGTACAGTGTGGAAGATTAGCCCTAGGCTAAGGCTGTCCTGGTCCTATCTACAAGGTCTTAAAAGAAAACCTTCAAAGAGCTAAACTTGTTCCAGATAATTAATCTGTATCTTAGAACAAAATTTAGTAATATATATAGGAACCCACAATATCCAATAGAAGATAAAATAAAACTTACATTATCATTCAACCAAAAATGATCAGGTGTGCCAAGAAGCAGGAAGCCAAAATCTATAATGAGAAGCAAAGCTGATAAAGACAGACACAGAAATGACTCTTAGGACAGAATGAGAGGACACTAGAACAGTTGTGACAATAGTAGAAAGTAGAGGGAAAGTTGCCCCTGTTAAACGCAAACATCCAAGACTCAGATCAAACTTTGAGAACAGTTGAATTTCTAAGGTGAAAAAGTACATGGATAGAATTTACAACAGATTTGACATGTAGGAGAAAAGCTTAGCAAACTTGAAAACACAGGGGTAGAAAACTATTTAAAAAAAAAAAGAACATGGAGAATTCTAAAGGTTGAAAAGAAATTGAACAGAAAACCAGCCCTGACAAGCATGATGTGTCTGCCATCAAAGTTCTAGCAGGAGATAGAGAAGATGGGGAGAAGAAAAAATATTGGAAAAACTATGGTTGAAAAAGTTTAAATTTGATGAAAACTATGAACTTGATGGCCTGAGAATTTCAACAGGAAATAAGGACACCAAACTCATCATCAAATGGCTCAGCACCAGTGATGATGATAAGAAGGTTAAAAATGTCCAGAGGAAAAGGAGACAGCATTCAACCGAGGGACAGAGCAGAGAATGACAGCTGACTTCGCGTCAGAAGCAATGCCAGCCAGGGGATGGTGGGGTATCATCCACGAAGTCCTCAAAGACAAAACATGGGTCTATAGAGAATTCATACCCAGCAGAGACACCCTTCCGTAAGTGCAGAGATTTGCAGACCTTCTTTAACCTGGAGAATTCACTACTGACAGCCCCTCGTTTCATCAGAAGAAAAATGATATCAGGTAAAAATCTGAATCTATGCAATGGCATAAAACTCCCAGGAAATGGTAACCATGTGGGTAAACCAAGCCTCCACAGAAATGCCTGAAGGCCACGGTACAAAAGCCACAAGGAAGGGAATGGAAGCGTATCCATTCAGCATGTGTGTCGGGCATGGTATAACTTCACTGGAGGGCTGTCAATCTTGAGTAAAAGGTGTACTATAGTCATTAAAGAAGTACAAAAATTCAAACCCAACTGAACAGAAATAGTCATCTGTACAAACCCAACAGACAAAAATAAAATGCAATAAAAATACTCCACCAACCCCAAAGAAGACCAAAACCAAGAAGTAGAGGCCCAGACAACAGATGGGACAAGTAGAAAATAGCAGGGTGATAAATTTAAACCTGACTCCGACATTCTGGGTGCGAGTATTCAACAGCCCTGCTCCTCCAACAGCAGCAATGGTACCTGTCACCCAGGTGGCCGCGCAGGCCCCCGGTGGCGTGGAAGGCTGGTGTCTGTGTGCCAGGAGTCACACGTGACAACTTCTCGTGGGCAGAGACCTGTGTGTCAGTGATGGGCATCCTAGAAACTCCCTTCTCATCACCCAGTCTCTCTCCTCCACTATCTCCTTCAGTACCTTCTCTCCCCATTTATGCCTTTCTGAGTCTCTGCTTGGTCCATAGCTCCAAGTCCATGCATCAAAGAATCAATAGATGTATCTATACGCTGAGTCACCTGCCCCAGGCCCAGGGTGGTTGGGCTCCCTTCTATGAGAAGTCTGTGGCTAGATATGCCAAGAACCTGCTCTTCTCTACCCTCTGATCTTTGGGAAGGTCTTAAAGGGATGAGTCTAAATTTTTGTCAGGAGGGGAGAATCTGCCCCTTTGGGGGCTCAGTTACAAAGCATCTCAAGCAGACTCTGTCTTTCTTATCTAATACCTGCCCTTCCCAGTTGGCTTTAGCAGCCTTTGGATTCTGTCCAGCTGCTACAAGGCCTCCCTTGGGGAGATTGTGACTTGTTTCATGTCCTAGCACACTGTTTCCAGGTCTAAAGCTCAATACCCATGTGTTAAAGGGATTTCCTCACACTTGCACCTGTAGGCAGCTAGGTGGATAGCTTTCTCCAATGTCCTACCCCACTATTCTGAGGAGCCCCATTCCTCATGCGGACACTGAGGCAAAAGGGACAAGAGGCTTCCTCCTGTGGGCCTTTGGGTTTTCTGAAGGCATCCAGACACAAGACTAAAGATGGAGATAATCCTGAATCAAAGCTTCGGTGATATTCTCTCTGTAGCTCAGAGGCTCAGAGCATGCTCACTGGTGCACCAGCCCCCGCCCCCCACGAAGCCCCCTCAATCCATACCATAAAATGCACAATGTCAGTTTGATCGACTCAGGGTCCTGCTGAGTACTTAATCCTTACTTAAAGCTGATGTTTATTTTATTTTGGAGCTTAAATTAATCAGCCTCAGGATACAGAATTAGATAAGGCAGGGATTTAGCTTCCAGAATGATTTCACATCACAGTCAGTCTTCTTGGCTCTTTGGCCGGGGTAGGGGGGAGAGTCATGTGTTGGTATCTTTCTCCGCAGAGCTGCCCTGGGGCTGGCCAGGTGAGCCAGGCCTGCTCTTACCTCACCCCGACTTCCCAGCCAGGGCATGGCCTGCTCATGATGCAGGGAATTAAAACCCACGGTTCCTTATCACGACAGTAATGAATCCTCACAAAAGGAAATGGAGATAATGCACAAGAAGGAAGCAGCAGCAAGCTAGGAATCTACTCCCTACAGATAAGCATGGTCACCCACCCCAGGGGTACACTTCCTTTTGTGCCCCAGCAAGCTTTGAAGATACTGTACAATATTACCACGGTAGGAGAAGATGCAAAGGAAAAAAAAAGAATAATAGCAGCCTTCATGTGCCACACAGTGAAAATTAATACCTGACAGCTCCCTGACACGTTTGCATCAGAACTTGGTTTTAAGAGGAAAAAAACCAACAGCATTACTGAGCTGGCGGGGGTTGAGTTCCCTTCCTCCCTTTGTCCAGCCCTCTTGCCTTTCCCTCCCTGCCTTCCACTCATGCCTTTGCTGAGTATCTGTACCCAGAACAAATGTAATTTTCTTCATTTACATGTGTGTGTGTGTGTGTGTGTTTAATTGTAGACATTTGGTCCCAAAGAAATTTACTTTTGCCTTCCATCAATATTTGCCCCATAGATGAGAATTCTGCATCTCTGAATTCTGCCATCAAAGGCTGCTTCCCACTGAGCTGATGTGCTGATCTAGACACTGCGCTTCACCAGGTGAGGTCTGAGGGCCTGCTCACTTCCCTCTGTATTTCCCCAGCAGCGTGAAAATTCCCATTTGTCCAGTCTGCAGCAATATGTGTCACCAGCCCTTGGAATATTTTATTCTCTCTCCTAACGTTGTGTGCCCAACAGAGAGGCGTGAAGTAACATTTTGGAGGCTTTTGTCAGGTTTTGATCCTGGGTCACTGAGATGCTGAATATCACACCTTAGACTCATTATCTCTATTTGATCCCTGATGGCTCTGTGAGGTGACTCCGGCCCAACTCCTTTTATTTTTTCTATCGGATCTTTGATGTCTCCCTGCTGATCTTGGACTCTGGTTGGGGTGCTTAAGTGAGTGTGTGTGAGGATGAGGAAGCATGATGGTCTGGGTCTAAGCAGGAGACAGAAGCTCCCTCAGAGATGTCAAATAGAAAGGAATATTCGTGGTGGTAGGAACCGTGTTTCAGACCACGGGATGATGGACGTTCGCAGTGGTGGCTGGGCTGGGTGGCCGGAGGGGCCGCTGGGCCAGCACCATTGGCCCCTTCCCTGCCTGAGGACCGGGTGAGTCTGGTTACTTTGGCCAGGGATGGGTTCTCCCAAGCACCACGGTTGGTCAGAGTCTCACAGAAGGAAGCAGAGTGGGGTGTGGAGCCCCTGGGTTCAGGTGGCGGCGAGCGGGCCGTCCTCAGGGGCAACTTCCGGATCCCAGGAGCCCTGGGTTCCATGCTGGAATGCCGCAGTGCTCACTGGGGCTGTGAGGTCACAGAGGGTCCCTGGGGGGCTCTGCCAGTCCCACACCACCATGGCTTAGGAAGGGAGCCTTTCCTAACTGCCTCCCTCTTATCATCGCCCCGCGAGACGCCCACCAACCCCCCACTTTAGGAAAACATGAAGGAAACCTGCCTTTCAACCCAGGGCTCCTGTTCCAACATGTTTTGGAGCTGGGAGATAACGCACTGGTGACTCACACAAGGAACGATCGCGGAGGTTGACGCACGGCCGCTGGGAGTGAGCGGAAAAGAGCCACCCGGACTTCTCCATTAAGTGAGCCCCACCTCGGCTCCAGTCCTCCGCTCTCCCCGGCCACTGGCTCCCCCTCGCTCCCCTCTTAGTTCGGTGAGTTCAGGCCTTCAGGCCGCAGCCTGGGTGCAGAAGGCATGAGCCCCCCTTCACGGCAGGAGATTATAAGAAACAGCGTGAGGCTTATTGTGTTTTCTCTGCTCACCCTCTGGAACTGTGGAAACATCTTCTGGGATGAGCTCCACCTGCCCGTGTCCCCGAACGACTACCACTTTCCCAGGACCTTTTCCACCCACGATGGGCACGAGAGCTGAAGGAGAGAGCGGTTTTGTGGTTTAGGCCATTGAGATTTCCAGGGGCAGCGCAGCGTAGACTGCCCTGCCTCACGCAGCCCTGGGAGATACACGGCTTGACCTCTCTTCCAGCAGCGATGAGGCTGGGAAGGGAAGCGAGGCAGCCCAGCCCACACGGTGAAGGGTGGTGCTGGGACTCGAAGGCACGTAAGCACCTCTAACTTCAAAGACTAGAGTGGGGATTAAGATAAATCATCCTTGTTGTCTGCTTGCTGCTCCGGAAACAACCAGGGACTCACGGAATGGCTGTGGACGTGTCTATGTCTGGAGAAAGAACGAGGATTAAAGCCCCACACTCCACGTTATTCCTTTTGTAAAAACCACCAGGCATTTCCATGATAAAGCACTTGAGCCGCAAGAGCAAGCCATGCACCTGAAACTGGGATTTTCATGGGGACTCCGATATCCACCACCTCCTGCTCCCCCACACCGCTGGCAAGGAGCCGGACTCGGCCAGTGGCAGGCCTGGGGCTGAGGGCAGGAGGGACACTGGTGACCTTCCATCTGTCACCGGACACATGATCCTTCAACAAATAAAGATGAGGGCCCAAGGGTGTGGGCACTGAGCTGGGATGTGTAAATTTCATTCCGCGCACGTACGCCCACCCCCAGGGGAGCTCCGTCCTCTGGATTTTCACAGCAGCTTCCCACCCCTCCTGCCCCTGGCTCTCACAGGCTTGTTGCTCTGCGGCTACCACCTGCTCCACTCACCCGGGAGGCGCCATGTCACCTGGGGCTCCGCTGGGCCTGCATGTGGCAGATACTCAGCAGAGAACTTGAGGAAGTTTAGGACAGGCGGGCACGTACGTCTCTCCATGTGCACACGTGGACACATTCATACATGCACACAGGCTGTGTGCACAGTTATGCATGTGGAGTCAGCGTGTACTTGTAAGCCATGCATGTACACGTGCACGCGGCCCTGTGTAGGCTCAGCCCTGCTGGTGGCTGGTGGGAGGGAAGGAGGGAAGGAAGGAGGGAGGGATGGAGGGAAGGCTGGCCCAGCCACTTTCCATTTCTGTCCACACCAGCCCCAGGTGGGAAAGACCACTTTGCACAGTCCCAGGCTTTCTTGACCCTTTCATTCATATTTTATAGGCCGGTGCTTGTTTTCCTGGTGGTTTTAATTTAGCTGTCAAGTGCAGGGACTGAGGCTGGAGGAGAGCTGTAAGGGCTTGGAGAACTGCTGATTCCCACACACCCCAGCCCCGAGGCCCCTCTTCATGTGCAGGTGAAAGGTGGGGACCATAAGAACATGGTAACCCTCTCTTTCCCTGCTCCAGATGGAGGCTGCGGGGCTCCCTTCCTCCCCAGCGGGCCCTGGGCAGGGCGAGGTGGAGATAGGAGATTGTAGGCGCGAGCTCCAGATGGTTCCCTGGGAGGTGGAGATGCTCTTCTGGAACATCGAACAGCCCCTGGAGGGGGCTTCTGGACCCCCAGATGTGGGGGTCTCTTGGTGAGGCACAGACTCTAGAGATTGCTGCTTTGCTCTGCCACACACTGCCCAGGAGACCCTGGATGCGGCCCCTCACCTGGATGCCTGGTCTGCTCATGTGACACAGTGTACAGTGGTCTCCTGAGAGGCTGACGGCAAGGCTGCTGTGGGTGTCAGTGTCTGATGCGTGGCAAGGGCTGGATGGCACCCCTGCCGCTCACCGCTGCAGCCAGCAGCAGCCCCTGTCCTGCTGGTACACAGAGCCCAGCTCTGCACGGCAGAATGGTGCTCCTGCTCCACGGAGCGTCCTCCATGCCCCCTGCGCTGCAGCCTGGGCTCTGCCAGCTGCTCCAGGCCCTCCATGCTGGCCTGGCCTCTCTGGCTTCCTGGCTTCCCAGGAAGCAGCCGCCAAGCAGTGTCACCCGTGGAACTTGCCAGTTATTTTCCTTCCACAGTCGACACGCAAGGCTTTGTGTACAGCCCTTCTCCCCCTTTAAGCTCACTGATCTGACGGTGTGGGATGAATTTTCCAGCTGGAGGGTCTGCCTCACCTCAGAGGGCATGCCCTCTGCCAGGGGTGCCAAAGAGCACAATCTACAGGCCAGTGGGGCTCTGACCGCAGGACCCGGGACTCTCCATTAACTGCAGACAAGCTTGGGACCCAGGCGACCTCCTCAGGCCAGGGCTCCACGTCACAGTGATCCAATCACAATTGAGAGGAAGCAATGGCATTTCCTGGAAACCCAGGTAGCAGGCAGCCTCTTTTCCCATCACACCATCCTCTGGGAGCCAGGGAGGTGCTGTGGGCTGGGGATGCTGGCTTCTCATGCAGGCCCAGCTGAGTCCCTTCATGTGGCTAGAGGTGCACTGTGCCGCCTCCCCACGGTGCTCTAGGCAAAAGGGTGGCAGGCAGCGTGAGGGCTGCTGGTCTGGCACTGTTTTCTCACAGGGTGGGCTGCCCCTGAGAAGCGACACTGCCCCCTGTCCCCTGGGTGCACAGGGGAAGCCCACCCTGGGAGGAGCACTGAGGTAGGGGAGAGGGGATGGATGTTACACAGCACAAACTTCCCATCCCACAGCAAGTACCTGCCTGGCAGGATGGGTCCTCCCTCTCCTCAGCTCCGGCGGCCCCACCTGCTACTCCTGCTGGGTGGGGTGAGGCGAAGAAAGCTCCTTACTGGGCTGCAGCGGATGGAGGTCCACAGAGCAGGCCCTTGGTAGTGTGGGGTCTTGGCTGTCATCTGCTGCTGCTCAGGGATGGGGGTGGTCCTTCTGCCTGCTGCCCTCATGCTCCTGCAGACCATAGCACAGGACCCGCCAGGAGAGTCCAGGAGTGGACCTGCCAGGGAATCAGAGCCAAAGGCAAACTGCTGTGAGAATGTTTGGAGGTAGGTAGGCAGGGCTTTCCCCAGGACAGCCCCCAAACTTGTTTATGATGGGTTGGATTGTATCCAGGCATTAAATTCTCGTCCGGGAGGACCGAGTCCTGGGCAGGCCGGCCCTGGGGCTTTGATCCTAGAGGGAAGGGGGCTGAGCCAGAGTTTCTATGATTGCAGCGTGACCTAGCAGGAAGCTGAGCAGTGGAAAGCCGGGGAGCCTTGCCTGCCTGGTCTGGCTTCAGGGCACCAGGAGATATTCTGGGCTTCATCTGCCCTTGATCCTTTTGGCCTCCATACAAACCCAGCCTAGGACTCTGCCTCCCCAGGGTCAGGCCAGAGCCAGGCCACAGAACAGCTTCTGGATTTACTGAGGACGGAGACAGAAGGAAGGCATTTTGAGACGAGGCAGAGGCCGTTCCTGACCAAGGCAATTATCCCGGGCTGTCTGAGACCATCTTTTAATAGCACGTTATTTATTAATGTGTTAATCAATGCTATCTCCTCGGGTAATTGCCTGGCTGGAGGGGCCCACACGTCCCCACATGTCCCCGCACGTCCCTCCCAGCAAGCCACTCCCCTCGGCCTCCAAGCCGTGTCTAGGTGGTGGAGACTGCAGCCCCCAGGGCCTGGCCTGGCCGGAGGCGGGGTCCCAGCCCAGCCGGGGAAGCGCGGAGCTACAGAAGCGCATCAGCCGCCCCCCTTTCCTGGGATCTCCGTCCTGAATGCCCGACCCAGGAGGGCAGAGGAGCCGCCCGCCCGCGCTGGGCCGCCTGCAGCCTGCCCCGCGCACCCCTCGGTGTCCTCTCCCGGAGACGGTGCTGCTGCCCGTCCCTCGCAGGGGAGCCAGGGTCATGGCCTTCGGAACGGCGTCGGGTCGGGCTGGGCCTGCGGTCACCTGGCCGGCCATCAGCCCGGCATGGAATCCGGGCCAGCGGGCCCCAGAGCCGTTCACCCAACCGTCACACTCCGGAGGCCGAGACAGTGCCCGCAGACTGCCCAGGGGCCTCTGCCATGGCTCCGCGTCCTCCCGGGCCTGGACTGCCGTCCTCCACCCGCCTGCTCCCCTTGCTGGGCCGCAGTGGTCCGCCCACTGGGCCCCGCCCCCACCGACAAGGCCCCGCCCACAGCCCACGCCCCGCCCTACCAAGGCCCGCCCACCGTAGCCACACCCCCATAAAGCCCCGCCCTCCGTCCACGCCACAGCCACGCCCTGTAGCCACACCCCCATCAAGGCCACGCCCACCGCACCTGCCACACGCCACGCCCTGTAGCCACACCCCATCAAAGGTCCCGCCTACTGTCCATGCCACACGCCACGCCCTGTAGCCACACCCCCACCAAGGCCACGCCCACCGCACATGCCACACGCCACGCCCTGTAGCCACACCCCGTCAAGGCCCCGCCCCACGTCCCCCACCGCGCCCCTGCCCCTTCACCCCGCTCCCACGGTTGCACCCCACTCCACTCCTCTGGGGGTGCATTTCCGCCCTGTGCCTGCTGAAGCCGGGAAAGGCCCCGGCGTGGGCAAACGTGAGCTTAGGAGGGTGCAGGGTAAAGGCCCTGGCCTGGTCTCCCAGCTTGGAGCCGTTCACTCCCTGGCGTGTGGGTCTCCGCCTCGGACTCGGTCCTCTCCCGGGAGAAGGTCACGCGGGGCATCTGTCCTGGAAGCTTCGGAAGAGGGCTGACCTGGACGAACGCAAGCGGCCGGCTGGGCCGTGGGGAGCCTGGGCTGCAGCCACGGCAGGCCCAAGTGTCTGCCCACCCCGACCTGCCCACCCCCGACCTGCCCACCCCCAATGGCGCCCACCCCGATGTGCCCACCCCGACCACGCCCACCCCAGACCTGCCCACCCCCAATGGCGCCCACCCCCGACAGCGCCCACCCCTGACCTGCCCACCCCCAATGGTGCCCACCCCGATGTGCCCACCCTGACCACGCCCACCCCCGACCACGCCCACCCCCGACGGCGCCCACCCCTGACCTGCCCACCCCCAATGGCGCCCATCCCCCGATGGCGCCCACCCCCCCCATGGCGCCCACCCTCGACCTGCCCACCTCTGACCTGCCCACCCCAGACAACGCCCACCCCGACGGCACCCACCCCCAACCTGCCCACCCCCGACCTGCCCATCCCCGACCTACCCACCCCCGACCGCGCCCACCTCCCACGGTGCCCACCCCAGACCACGCCCACCCAGACCACGCCCACCCCGACGTGCCCACCTCCGACGTGCCCACCCCCGATGGACGGCGCCCACCCCCGATGTGCCCACTCCCGACGTGCCCACCCCTATGGCTTCTACCCCTGATGGTGCCCACCCCCGGTGGATGGCACCCACACCCGACATGCCCACACCCAACTCTGCCCACATCTGACCATGTCCACATTGACGGTGCCCACACCCAAAGGTGCCTACCCCCAACGTGCCCACCTCCGACCTGACAGACGGTGCCCACCCCCGACCTGTCCACCCCCAATGGTGCCAACGCGAGCCCTGAGGTCCTGCGGCTGGGGG
>NW_024870976.1:45000-72500 GCF_019054845.1 Dipodomys spectabilis
GAGATGAGACGGAGCTCTCTTGTGGCCGCGGTTACCAGTGCTCCCTGGACACACGGTGGCCTTGCTGTTGCTCGCCTGTCATTTGAGGCAAGGGCTCTGCTCAAGTTCCAGATGACTCTGGAACTGTATTTCTAAGATGCAAATGTGGAAGCTGCAGTTCCTTGAACAGACGTGCACAAATGACCTCTTCTGTACCCCACCACCCCTTGCCCCAGTCCACCAGGACTCAGCCGGTGTCCACCACGGTGTCTGTGGCTCTGTCCCCTGTGGCTCACACAGAGGGGCCGGTGGGCAGCAGGGGGCAGGGCAGGGGCTAGCAGGGCAGATGGAGGCAGCGATCGCCCAGAAAGCCAGGCCATATGGAACAGACACCATAACCCACACCTCTGGGTCCTCGAGTGGATTCTTTCTATTTCAACACCTTCTCTTTCCTGTGGTGTGAGCTCACCCTCCCTCTTTCCCTCCACCCCTCCCTTCCTAACCTTCTTTCTCTAACCCCTGTCCCTTCATCTCGTCTCTCTTCTTTCTTCTCATCTATTTCCTTCACTCTCCATCTTCTTCTTTTTCTTCTTTCTTTCTCTCTCCTCCCCCTCCTTCCCTTCCTGCCTTCCTCATCTTCCTCTTCTCTCCCTCTTTTCCTCCCTTCCCCATTTCTATCTCCCAGTTTCTGTTTCTCCCTTCTCTTTTCTCCATCTCTCCCGCTCTGTCCTTCTTCCTCTGTCTTCCATTTTAAATCTCCCCGTCCTTTCCTCTTAGTCTCTTCCCTCTTTCGAGGTCTCTCCCCCTCCCTCCTCCCACCCCTGGCTTTTGCAAGTTCCTCACTCACTGCCAAAGCAGCGATGGTAAACTTTGCCTAGAGGATCAGAGAAGGCTTCAAGCTCTTTGATATTTACCAAGTGGAACGTTCCTAATACCAAACCAAAACACTCAGCAATTAGATTTCACACCAGCCTGGGAGCCCTTGTCACTTAGTAGGCTCCACCACACTGAAAGCAAGGATTCGCTTCCATCCCTTTTATCCTCCTGCTCTGTGGATGCTGACCAGGCTGCCCGCAGATGCGTGTGCAGCCCCTGGATCCCCATGCCCTGGTCCTGTACCTCCTGTATCCTAGCAACACTTCTTGGCAGCCCTCCCCCCGACAGTGCACTCCGGTGGCCTTTCTCAGAGCAGGTCCCCACCAGCATTTATCTTGGCAGAAAGGAAGCCAGTATTGTCCAGACCCCAAGCAGTCTGTAACCAGTTGGTGTGTCAGAGCACTGGGGCACATCTCTCTCTCTCTCTCTCTCTCTCTGGGTCCTGTGGTCTGAGTGTACCCCGCAGCCAGCCAGTTACAGTGTGTTCAGATAGAGCACTCGGATCTCCCAGCATGCACCTCATGAATCATTTCCTCAGGGCCTTGAGTGTGTCAGTGTGGCCCGGCTCATGTCTCTGTGGGGTTCTGGACTCAGAGGTGTGGGTGCCCAGCCATCCTCCACCCCAGTGAGCCCCACCCTGGCACCAGTGCCTAGCTGGGCACTCGTTGAGCATGGACCTCACCTCTAAACTGCAGAGTTCTAATCTGAACCATGGAGGCGTTCACAGTGCCTGATGGGGGTGGGGATGCTCCGTGGGAGAGGAATTCCACAGCCCACCAGCGTGGTCAGGGCCAGGCTGTGCCCCAGAGGGCGTGAGGGTGATGGGAAGGCGGGGGCTTCCTGGGAAGAGAAGGGGCAGAAGGGCCTGGGTTCCATTCTACTCAGCCCTCTTAATGGCTGGACAACTTGGGACAAGTGGCTTTGCCTCTCTGAATTTATTTTCTTCCCTGTGCAACCTGCAGGTTGATGTCAAGGTCAGAACGCAGCCAGCCGGGGGCCTCGTTCACAGCCAGTGGGCAACCAAGGCAGCCACCTTTCCTGAGGGTGCCCTGTCCTTGAGCCCACGTGGCAGGGCCCCTCAGAGGGCGTCCATGGCTCAGGGTGTGTGCTTGGCTTCTCCTGGCCACATCTCTCATTCCCAGCATGGAAACCTCCTCTGGGGACACCAGGAAAGCGGACCCGCCTGGCAGTGGGCTCATTCTTAACCTCACAAGCCTCCAAGGCCCGCGGCTCCTTCCCCCGGGCTCCTCGACTGCCCCAGCGCAGGGCTCTGGGCTGGTCTGATGGGTTTCTGTACCGGGTAGGTGTGTGTTTTTCTGCTTATACTTCTGCATCCCTCTCATGTCCAGATCCAGCAACTTGATTTCTAGGGAACTGAGTCTGTGTTCAAGTCTAGAAGATTCTCTGAGAGTCATGAGGGGCAGCATCCTTCCTTGGCTACCTCTCCCTGTTCCCTGTGTGCCCAGGACAGGGCAGGGTGCCAAGGGGTGCTGACAGGGATCTCCGATGGGCTGCTGGGTCTCATGGCCTGGTCTGTTACGTGGTTACGATCTTCTTCCCTGTGACTTTGGTGAATAAGAAACCGGAGGTTGGAGGCCAGCCACCCCGCTGCCCAGTCTGAGTCCAATCTGTTGGACACTGAAGTCCAGGCAACCTTGACAAGGTTCTAGAGCCATTCCATACCTGGCCTCTCCCTGATGTCCTGGGGCCAAGAAGTGACCCCTACATGGTGTCCTTCGCCCTGAGATTTGTCTTCAGAGGTTGGAGCTGTCATCGGGCCGGGAGGTCCCTGTCTGTTTTCACTCCATCCCTGCCCTTGCTCCCCCTCAGGCCCCCCCAGAGCCCCTTCTTTGCACCCCGCTCCACTGTTCCAAGTGCTGTTTTCACTGCGACCTTCAGCCAGGGGTGGACTGATGCATGGCGGCTGCCCCAGGCTGGCTGAAGACGCTGATAGGAAAGGTGACCCTGAGCTGTCCTCAGCCGCCCCATCTTTCCCCAGGCTGAGCTGGCTGCAAGATTAATGGTGTGTGTACAAAGCGTGTCCCATCCTGTGTGCCTGGTCCTGCCTCCCAGACCCTGCCTGCCCAGAGCTTCAGTCCTGGCAGATGATTTCAGCTCCATATAGCCCCTCTCTGCCTACAGCTGGGGGCACCTCACCATTCTTTCACCTCTCCTTCGGAAAGCCAATTTCACCCGGCAGACAGAGCCAGTCTCTAGGCCAGGGTTAATTACTGAGTTCCTCAGGCATAGAGGCATTTTTTTCTTTCTTTCTTTCTTTTTTTTTTTACCGCCTGGCTGCTGTGGAGGACTTATTGATTATCTGATTCATTCAGTCTGAAGATGCAGCTTCAGCCTGGAGCCAATGAGGAGGGCAGTATGGTGCTTGGGGTCTAAGCCTGCTCCAGCCTCCTGTCCACTCACCGCAGCCCATTGTGGGGGGTGGTGGTGGTGGTGGTGGTGGTGGTGGAGTGTGTGTGTGTGTGTGTGTGGTGGTGGTGGCCTCTGCTCCAGGCCAGGGCCTACAGCCGAACTCTCTCAGGGTGCAGTGGGGGAGGAATCTACCTGCTGTGAGTGGAGAAACCATAGAAGTTGCCCTCACCCCTCTGAGGCTCTGCCCCCCTCTGCCCCCCAGCATGGGAGGTGACAGGTGTACTTGTGGGGTGAGGTGATGCTCCTCAGGGTTCCCTGTGTGCTGGCCCCTTCGTGGTGAGAGATTGCACCATCCTTGCCTTATAGATGAGGAAACCGGCTCTGCAGAGTCAGGTGGAGCCTCCCTTTGTGGTGATGGATGGGGAGCTCATGAATTCACAGGAACTGAGTGTTTAGTCTGTGCTTGGCCTCTAGTAAATGAGCAATTCTGTGTGTCCTTTCCTGGAAGGAGAGGTCAGGTCGGCAGAGGCCAGGCCTGACCTGAGGGACTGAGGGCTCTGGACATCAACGGAGATGGGGTTTTGGAAGGAGTCCTCTCCCAAGGAATGTTGTTTACATTCTGTCCTGATTTCTTCTTGCCTTCTTGGCTCAGGCTCCTGTCAGACGGAATCCTATGGAGGACCATGGTGTCTGAGGGCTGAGACCGGCTGATTGTGTGGGGATATCGCAGGCTAGGAGCCCTGGGCCTCCAACTCCAGCCTTCTTTTGAGGATAGATTTTCTTCAGTGACTTAATTACAGGAATAGACTTGAGTTTCTCTTTTCTTTTCTTCCTCCTCCACCACTTCGACCACCTCCTCCTGCTCCTCCTCCTCCTTCCCCCTGAGAGCCAAGTCCTCCTCTAATACTCTGTATTGCTCTGCCATCTAACGTTCACACAGCCCTACGAAGGGAGGCACAGAGAGGCCAAGTAACTTATGTCAGGTCATACAGCTCATCTCGTGCAGCTCCCTATTAGACCTCAGGAGCTCTGGCCTGAGTCCACACTTCTAATCCTTTTCCTACCTGGCTTCCTGTGATAGCTGCAAGTAGGAGAAGGATTTGGGTGTAGAGGCAGGATTTAAAACAGCCCTGACAGGCTTGCATGACAGGATCAATGCTCATTAGATGACATGTTACAAAGATAAAGGTGAGGTCTTGGGCCTGGGTCCTGTGCCATGGGTCCTGTAAGATGGAGACCATGTGGCCTCAAGCATTTGTGCACTCGTGTGTGTCAGCGTCCCAGTGAAAGCTGACCATCGGACCAACCCAGTGTGAATGTAGTTTCAGGTTGCCTTTGTACCTCTGTGCTAGACGCTATGGGCTGGGTCAGGCCACATTTCCTGAAGGAGGTAGCTCAGGCCAGCATGGGTCCAGAGGACACTACATTTAAAATTTTTTTTCTAGAACAGCTTTAAGTGTCACAGGAAGTATGGGGTGTTCTCATGTGTGTCTCTGTGTTGCCTCCTCTAGTGCTGATGTCCTGACTTCATACGTTAGGCAGAGGTGCATTTATTGCAATTGGCTATTGGATGTTGATACAATTGTTGTAGGTGGCCAATCAAGGTTGACATATATTGGTCTTCATGTGTGTGCGTGTGCCTGTGTGCGTGCACGCGTGTGTTTTGAGTCATTTTATTCTTACCTGAGAGCAAGCCAGGAAGGCCCAGCTGCCACAGTAGAGCTTTAGGACTGTGTAGGTGGGAGAGGACTTCCCTGTGTCCACCAATAGGCTAGATTGTGGTCTGTGGCTAGGCTGCCGGGAAGAAACTCCCACTTTGTGGGCTTCTCTCATGCCTTTGGGCTCTGCCCAGTGGGGCATGGGTTTTAGGTTCAGGTTCTGGGGCCCAGCAGCTCCTTCCCAGGCACCTGTTAGCCCAGCCAGCAGCCCACAGCTGCCAGCCCCAGAACCCCACTGCCCTTTCATCTCTCTCTGCTGGCCTGCCCAATGTCTCCTAGCGGGCTGATGTGACATTTCCAGACATTTGAGCTCATACATTGATCTTGAAAGATAGCAGGTATTATTTGGCGCTTCTGGGGATGGCACAATGGTAACAACAGTATTTGGCTCTATTTGCTTTCAAAACATTCCTATGTGTGGACATAGACAGGAGCACAGGTGACGGGTGGGCAGTGAGCTGTGGCGGCTGGAGGAAAGAGGACAGAATCAATCTCTTCAGGCTGTCACACCAAGACGCGCCCTGTGAGTCACAGGAAAGGATGTGGCCCTCAACGCGTGCAAAGATGAGAGTCCACACCTGTGCAAGGAAACCTCCTGGAGTGAGCACCCCCTTTTAATCTATTCGCCACCTCTGCGGAGAAAACTTTTTCTCACAAAGGCACAGTAAGATGGAATGACATTGGGGGTGCAGTTTGTGGACATCGACCAACATTTTAGATGTGTGCATTATGTGTTTGAGCAAGTAGTCTTCATCTGTGAGTGATGATAAACATCTGAGCCAGCTCGGCAAGGCCCGAGAGCAAGAATAGTTGCTGGACCACACAATGGACACACACACACACACACACACTAGACACACATACACACACTCACTCACTCATGCATGCATGGCCACCAAGAGGCAGCTGGCTCTAGTCCTTCAGGGCCTCCTTACCATGGGTTGTGCTGTGGCCTGGAAAGAAGGATGCAGATCCAGACATATTGATAAGGGCCATCTTCAGAGTGTGGCACCAGATAAATAAAACACAGCTGTAATATTCTTTGACATGCTGCTGCTTTTGTATTGAAGACACTCACACACTAACGTATCGCTCACAGATACAAGCCTGACTTGGGAATAATATGCAAGACACTTCCTCTTCCCGACTCTCCTCTGGCTTTATTGTAATCCTCTCCTTGTGCATATATTACCTGTTCAAAGGAGATAACAGGACCCACCAAACCCACCCCTGCCTCCTCCCGACAAAGGCCTAATTACTAGTCCTGCTTCACAGACTTCGAAAGACATCAAGGCTGAGGATCGCTTGCTGCTCCCGATTCTGAGCAGCTGAAAAGATGTCGCATGACATTCGTTTTATGGTTTGTAATATGCAAATGACTGGATGGGTATTAATTGAGGAGAGTTTGTATATGAAGTTTAGAGCTTTGTTCCTCCGCCCCCTTTCACCCTGAGGATCGTAATAGGGCAGAGCAAGCTCCAGAGGACAGGACTTCCTTGGTTCCCACATTTGCCTGAAGTCCACAGACAGAGTGTGTCTAGTACGTCATAGATGTGTATATGTATTTTAATCAGTAAAGTATCCCCTAAGAGGTATGCCACTATTTCTCCTGTGAACCCTGGTTGAAGGACAAACTCCTCCATAATGCTTGACACTCTCCTGGACCAGCCCTTGAATTGTGGACTCTCAGTCGAGCAAGTTCCCAATTGACAATAGAGTGAATCTCAGTGGGAAGAAAGAAACTGTGACCCAATCAAGTGAGACCATGAATCTGCCCACATATTTTATTTAATGAGATATGGGAGGAGAAACACAACAGCCCATTCCCTCTTTTGATTTAAAATATTTAAATGAAGCCTTGAGAAAATACACTATACATTGGAAACCTTTGAGCTATTTATCCTTTTTAATGCAATTTTTAAATTGTCTTTAAGTAGTTGTACAAAGGAGTTGCCACTTAACAAAGCAGTTTATGAGTACAATGCATCTTGATCAATGTCAACCTCTTTAACATTCTTATTCATCCCTTCTCCTCCCACTTCATCCGTCACTCTTCTTAATCCCACTCTTTCCTGTCATAGTTTCACAATCTGAATTGATGCTGGTGCAAGGTGATAGACAAGGGTCTGCTTTCAGTTTTCTACATGTGGGTATCCAGTTTTCCCAGCATCATTTGGTGAAGAGGCCACCTGTTTTCCACTGTATGTTCTTGGGTCCTTTATCAAATATTAGATGGTTATAGCTTGATGGGGTTATTTCTGGATCTTCTATTTTGTCCCATTGGTCTTCAAGCCAGTTTGTGGGGTCAGTACCAAGTTGTTTTCATAACTATGGCTCTGTAGTAGAGTTTGAAGTTTGGTGGTGTTATATATCTAGCACTGCTCTTTCTGCTAAGGATCGTTTTGTGGTTTTGAGCCTTTTATGAATTGTTAGATTGTTTTCTATTTCTCATTGGAAAATGTTGTTGGGATTTTAATGGATATTGCATTGAATTTGTAGATTGCTTTGGACAGTCTTGCCATTTTCATGATACTAATTCTGCCAGTCCAGGAGCATGGAAGGTCTTTTCATTTCCTTATGACTTGTTCAATTTCCTTCTTTAAGGAAATCTGTCTTGTCACTGTAGAAATCCTTTGCCTTCTTCATTAATTCCTAGGGGTTTTTGTGTGTGTGTATGTGTGTGTGAGAGAGAGACTATTACACATGGAGTTGCTTTCCTGATTTCAGTTGTAATCTTCTCATTGTTGGTACACAGGAAAGGTACTGAGTTTTTTACATTGATTTTTTACCTTCTTACTTTACCAAAGTTTTGCATTAGCTCTGATAGCTTGGGGGAGGAGTCTATAGGGTCCTATAAATATAGGATCATGTCATCTACAGAGGGATAATTTTACTTCTTCCTTCCCTTTTTGGATCCCCTTTTTGTCTTTCTCTTGCATTATTGCTTCCAGTACTCTGTTGAAGAGGAGTGGAGAGTGGACATGCTTTTCTCATTACTGATTTTAAAGAAAATGATTTTCGCTTTTCACCATTAAGTATGATGTTGGCTGTAGGTTTGTCATAAACAAACTTTATTATATTGAGGAATGTTCCATGTATTCCTAATTTCTCCAGTGCTTTTATCATAAAAAAGGATGTTGTATCTTTTCAAGAGCTTTTGCTATATCTATTGAGATGATTATGCAATTTTTGTTCTTATTTCTGATGATGTATACGTGTTCATTGGTTTATGGATGTTAAATCAGCTTTGCATCCTTGGGATTAAATCGTGTCTGATCATAGTGTATAACTTTTTTGTTAGTTGTTGAGTTTGGTTGGCAAGAATTTTGAGAAATTTTGCATCTAAGTAGGCCTATAGTTCTCTTTTTTTGATGGGTCCCAGTCTGGTTTTGGGGTGAGTGTAATACTGGCTTCATAAGTGAGTTTGGTAGTGATACCTCCCTCTATTTTATTAAAAAGATTTGAAGTATATTGGTTTTAGTTCCTCTTTGAAGGTCTTATAGAATTTGGCTGTAAATCCATAAGGTTCTGGGCTTTTCTTGGATGAAAGGCCTTTAATTACCATTCAATTTAATTGTTTGTTATGGATGTACTTAATTAGTTTATATCTTCTTGGCTCAGTTTATGCATATTGATGTTCTTTAGGAATGCATTCATTTCTGCTAGATTCTCTAATTTATTGGCCTAGAGATTTGCAAAATATTCCTTTATAATATTTTGAATTTTGCTTGTTTGTGTTGTGATGTTTTCCCCCTTTCATCCCTAATTTTATATATTTGGGTGATTTCTCTTATCAAGTTTGCTGAGAGCCTATCAATTTTGTTAATTTTTTCAAAGAACCAACTTTTTGTTTTGTTGTGTCTCTGTATTTTTTTAGTCTTTAATTTATTCATTTTTGATATAATTTTTTATAGTCAAGGTGATTTTCAGAGGGGTTACAGTTACATAAAAATATGGAATGCTTCATGAATTTGAGTGTCATCTTATGCAGGGGCCATGCTAATCTTCTCTGTATCATTCCAATTTTAGTATATGTGCTGCTGAAATGAGCAAAATATAATTTTTATTATTTTTTTCCATCCAGTTTTTGGGGTTTTACCTGCCCCTGATTTGCTAGGAGCTTAAGGGGCATAATTAGATATTGATTTGAGTTTCTTTAGTTTGTTGATACAGACACTCATATATAAACTGTCCTTTGAATACTGCCTTTGCTGTGTCCAAGAGGATCTGATACTTCATGTGTTCATTTATATTGAATTCCAGAAAGGTTTGAATTTCCCTTCTTATCTCTTTGATGACCCTCTGTGGTGTTCACTTTCCATCAGTTTGGGACTTTCTGTGATGGCTTTTGTTGTTGATCTCTAATTTTATACCATTGTGGTCTGACAGGATACAGGGAGTAATTTCGATTTTCTTGAGTTTGCAGAGATTTGCTTTGTAACCTAGGATGTGGTCTACTTTGGAGACTGTTCCATGGGCCGCCAAGAAGAATGTATGTTGTGATGCTGATCGGTAGAATGTACTATAGATGTCTATTAGGTCTAGCTGATCAATGCAGTTATTTAACTCTGAAGCTTCTTTGCTGAGTTTTTGCCTAGATGCTATCCAAATGGTGTGTGGAAGTCAACAAGGATCAATTTATTTGGATCTAGTATGATACTAGATCAATTAGTATTTGTTTGATGAAGTTTGGATCTCTAGCATTTGGTGCATAGATTTTTAGAATTGTTATGTCCTCTTGATGGTGAGTTATCTTTATTAGTATGTAATGCCCTTCTTTGTCTCTTTTTAATAATTTTAATTTGAAGTTTGTTTTATCTGACATTAGTATTGCTACTTACACCTGTTTATGAGAGCCATTTAATTGAAAGACTTTGTTCTAGCCTTTCACCTTGAGTAGATATTTGTTTTTGTCAGTTAGGTGTGTTTCTTATAAGTAGAAGATGGATTGGTTTTTGCCTTTTGACTCAACAAGCCACCTCACGTCTTTTGATTGGAGAATTGAGCCCATTGATATTAAATGTTAGACCTGAGAATCTCTGTCATCCCCCTCCACTATTTTAGGGGTTATATCTCTTCTGTTCTTACCATATCTACCTACTTTTCTGATAATATCTGTTTTCACTGTCTATTTCATGTTCAAGGTGCTTTTCTGTATGTAGGATGTCTTTGAGTATCTTCTGTAGTGCTGGTATGGTGGCAATAAATTGTTTTAGTTTTTGTTTAGCTTGGAATGTTTTTATTTACCTTTCAGTTATGAATGAAAGTTTGGGTGGATACAATATTCAATGCTTAGGATACATCATGTTAATCCCTCCCTGTTTTTAGAGTTTCAGCTCAGAAATTTGCAGCTATTCTGACTGGTTTTCCTTTATAGATAATACATCTTTTCTCTCTGACAACTTTAAGTATCCCTCCTTGTTTTCTATGAAACCAGTTTAGATCATGATGTGGCAATGGGAAGTTCTTTTCTGGTCTGGTCTATTGGGTGTGCTAAAGTCCTCTAGTCTTCTTGCACTGAAATGGACTTTTCTTTTTGAGTATTTGGGAGTCTCCATCTATAATTCTATTAAATACATTTACTACACCCTTAATTATCTGCTTTTTTTCTTCCTTGATACCTATCAAGGAAGTCCTGAAGTTCTTGAAAACTAATTTCCTGTCCCTAAGGAAATGAGTTTGCAAGACCTTCAGGACAGCAAGTTGTGCCATTTGGCAGGTTGTGTGTAGTAGAGACCTGTGCTGAGAGGGGATCTGCCCAGAGCATGGATCTGCATGAAGCATGGATCTGCATGGAGTGGAGTGGACCTGTGCTAAGTGGGGGTCTGTATGGAGCATGGATCTGCACCTAGTGGTAATTCACACAATGATAATCCACACTGAGTGGGGGGCTGAGCTGACAGAAACCTGGCTCCACAGACTGTTTTTTTCTTGGGATTTTTCCTCCTTCTGAGATAAAGTTTTTGATATTTCTTTGTTTTTTTTTGTCTTTTTTTTTTTTTTTTTGATACTGGGGATCAAACCCAGGATACTTGCTAGGCAAGTGCTTTGCCAGCCTAGTTTTGATGTTTCTTGATTGGTGCTTGGCTCTGACTGCTTGAATTTGCTTGGTGACCACTTTTGAGCTAGATTTCTCAGTTAGTGCTTTGTATTTCTCATCAAACAGAGCTCTGATATTGGCCTGTATCTACTCTGCTAGTGTGGGACTCTCTTCTGAGGTGGAGTCTTCTGGCTGAGCCAAGACTGCTCTGAGGCAGCTGTTTGGCATATATTCTGGTGAGAGGATGAGCTGGTGATCAGCATTCCAGTAGGCATTGGGTCAAACCTTGCCTTTCCCTGATCCAGGTGATGGAAGCAGAGACCTGTGGCTTTTCTTTTATTTCCTGAAGTTATGTTACATTTGAAAGTCATGTGTGGCTATCTCCAATTGACAAGAGTCATCCTACAATTGGTAAACAATTGCCTCTGAACCTACAGATCTGCTGTACAAAGACTCATCTCTTTATTGGCCCCAAGATGGGTTGAGTGTGGAGAACTGTCTTCCCATTGGAGAGAATAACTGTTCTAAGTCTCAACTCACCTAGCCTCTCCCTCTTAGGGTAGGAATAACCTCAAATCACATGAGTACTCATATGTCTGTTTCTCACCCCTGCTGTGTGGCCCAGAAAATTCAAGATCCCATTTCTTAAGTTTATCCCGGTACATTGAACATCTGGTACCTGGCACCTGTGGGCAAAGGGGTGAGACTGTGTGCATACTCTCCTGTGCTCCATCCCCAGAGGAGACTCTGTGTATGCATGCTCTCCTGTGTTCCATCCCTAGAGGAACCTCTGGCATGCCAATATCTGTCAACTGGATGTCCCAGACCTGTTGTAACAATGCAAATGTTTTGCCTCTCTGTTCTGGAGCCCTGATGGGGTCCACAGTGTCCTGCTTCTCCTGAAGGCTCTGGGGATAGAGTAGGGGACCCACCCCACCTGCTTCTCCAGACTCTGCTGTTGCTGGCAGTTCTAGCACTCCTGGCTTGTGGCTGCCTCCCTGTAATCTTTGACTGTCTTTCTGTGACCTTCTTCTTGTATCCCCACATCTAGCTGCCAATTCCCCTTTTCTTCTGAAGCCAGCAGTCACTGGGTGAGGGCCGCCGTAAGGCATGTGTCTAGTCTTAAGTTCATCCCATATGGGGCAAATAAGATCACACTCACATGTCCAGGAGTTAAGACTTCAACACATCCTTTTGGGGACACCCAGTTAACCTACCACACAGATGGGTGGCTGCAAATACAGGATAAGAAAGAGGCCTTAGCTCAGCAGCCAGACATCTGCAGCTCTGGAGGGAAGGAGAGTGTGAAGCAACAGGTATGTGAGTTACCCAGAGTTCCATTCTCAGGCACTTTCCTTAGATAATAAGGCAGATAGTGACGGTGATGATGATGATGTTGTTGTTGGTGGTGGTAATGATTTGTGGATGATAGTGGTGGTGATGATAATGATAATTATGGTGGCAATGGTGCTGCTGGTGCTGCTGCTGCGGGTGATGACATTGGTGGTGACGATGTTGGTGGTGGTGGTAATGATGCTGATGGTACTGTAAGGGGCACAAATACTGGAATTTTCCTTCCCAAAGCCAGAGTGCCTGGGAAATGGTTTTTGTTGCATTTCCCCTTTCTGCACTTTCTCTCCCACTCAGATCACACTCCTTCCCCCTCCGTGGGCTGCTCCTCATAAATTCTGTAATCCTCAAATTACATTTCTGTCATCTGCCCCTTCGGTTTACTACCTGCCGATAAAGAAAAGGTCAAAGGCAGTAATCCCAGATTTCAGATGCATCGACTCATCCCTGATAAATGGAAACCCTTTTCCCTGAAAAGGTAAAATGATAACATTAAAATACAAAAAAATTGTTGTCAGAATATTTTTTAAGAGGATGGTAACCTTTCAATCAGACCTGCTCTTTGCTGAACAAATCAAACGACACAATTATGTCTTGTCTGAACTTTCGTGGCTCTGAGTCTTAGTGCATTAGATTTAGCTTAATGTGAAGAACAGCTTTATCATGGCCGTGCCGTGTGTCCTCAGAAGGAAAAGGCTATGTTCTGCAAAGATGGGAAAGTCCTGGGCAACACAGACCAAGTTCCTGGAAATCCTTGTGGAGGGTGACGAGGACATGGGGAGCACGGAGAAGCTCTGGTGCCCCCCGAAGTGGTGGCAGGGGTTGATTTTAGCTCAAATGTCAATGACCTCACTCACGGATTCCTTCCTTCCCTCAGCCAGTGTTTCTGCAGAATGTTCTTTGTACAACATGGAGAATGGGATGGATGGTGAGCGGCACACCCTGGTCTCAGCCCTCAGGAAGCATGTACTCTCAGAAGCCATGATAGGGGCAGGGAATGGGGAACTATAGGACTCGAGTCAAGGGTCACCCCTGGACCCCATCTAGGGCTGGACTCCCAGTTCCTCTCTCAGATGTTCTCCTGCTTTGGGTCTGGCTCAGCATCCGATGGGGTCAGAGATGGAAACATCCCTTGAGCCCTTCAGGGCAGTGAGATCCCCATCTGCTGGCGGTGCCATGCTGCAGTGCTCCACCCTGGAGCCAGTGTTGGCAGTATCTAGTGCATTTCCAGAGCAGGGGTCCCTCTGGCAGCCGTAAGGGTCCTGGGCATAACTCTGATGGTGCCTCTGTGTGTCTCACCCCACTGTCTTCTCAGAGGTCCTGTGAGACTCGCCAGGGGCGAGGGGGCTTGTTTCAGGCATCAGATGGGACAGTAAGAAGAGAGCTGAGAGCCACGGTGACCGTGGGCACCCGTGGCGTGGGCCTGAAGAATCTCTCCTGTAGGCTGTGAGTCACAGGGAAGTGGTGGCTCTTCCTCTTGGGAGGCTGCTGCCTGTGGGACATGGGCTGCCCTCCATGGTAGGGCCGAGGAGGAGGCGGAGGAGAATGGAGAGGTCCTGGCCACCTCCAGGCCTAGAAGCCAGCAGTGCTGGGTTCTGGGGGCTGATGCGGAGACCCTGGCTCCACCTGGGAAATGCCCCTCTTGCCTTTGTGCCTGGATCTGGGAGTGAGGCGGGTGGTGGTAAAGAGATGAGGTGGAATGGGAGGTTCTGGGGAGCTTCCCTCAGGTTGGGGGAGCCCAGTGTCTGCTCTCCCACAGACACACATATGCACACTCAGGCACATAGACACACGTACACATAGACATGCACACCGGCATAGAGGCCCATAGAGACACCTATGCAAGCATAGACATGTACAGAGACATAAAGAGACACACATGCATGTATAGACATGTACATAGACACACAGGTGCATAGAGACATACATGCACATATAGACATTCACACAGGCATAAAATCCAACTTTCTCTTTGCATGGGGTCACATATAGATCAACGTGTTCATACATAGACAGATGGACACAAACATACAGACAGACACCTAAAGACACATGCACACAGGTTTCCCTATGCACAGAGAGGAAGTGGACTCCTCACAGGGTCTGCAGATGGGGGCCAGGCTGGCGTCCTGGTTCCTGGCTTCTGGTTGGATTTTGTGTCCTAGCTATGAAGATGTTATATAGCCTGGGGTGTCTGAGAGCTCAGGAGACCTCTCTCTACAATTCTCACAGCTTCCCCTGAGCCCACGGTTATGTTGCAGATAAACATAATCTAATAGGTTAACATTTAATATGTTGTTAACCTCAATACATTTATGTTAATTGAATTTAATCAATATTAAAAATAAATTTGATTTCGTATGATGAATGAGTATAAATATAAAACAGCCGTTAATCAAGTCCTTGCAGGTAGTTTGCATATATAAACCACGCACGAGTCAAGTTTTCTGGTGGTGATTCCCACCCCCTACTTGTAAAACAGAGACACGTGCTTCCTGTCCATGCTGGGCAGGAAGTCAGGGGCTGCCTGGAGGAGGGGTGGCAGAGAGGCGGCAGGGAGGGTGGGGGGGAGGGAGGAGGATTTTATTCCATGTGCTCAAGGTCAGACAGTCTGTGCTGCTCTGGCACTTTCTGCTCTCTAATGCAGCCACATAGGAGGCCCTTGACAAGCAGGGCCAGGCCTGCTGGCGGGGGGGGGGGGGGGGGGGGGGGGGAGGCAGGTCTGTTGGGGGCTTGGAGGGTAGAAGCACAGCAAACCTCAGGCGGGCGGGGGCGTCCAAGGAGAGCTCTGCTTGTCTCAGGGCAGTGCCCGGCCCCCAGCCCCACGCAGCCTGGCCACGAGAACGAGGAGGGACCTGGCAGCGGCCTTTGGGGTCTCCCGGTCTCCGGGTTCCCGGGGCCTCCACAGTACTTTCAACCCTCATCCTGTGGGGACCATACGGAGCATTTGGATAGCCATTTAGAACCGAGACGCAACCACCTATAAACCAGCAGACGACACAGGGAGGTATTTTATGTCTTGTTTTCTTTACAGCCGTTCTGCCAGGGAACATAAAAGCAGTTGGAAGGTCCTGGTTCCTGCCACCTTTGGGCCCATTTCAAGCTTGCTGGGCTCGAGCCCAGTCCAGCACGGGTGCAGGCCCGCAGCTGGCTGCTTGGGATTCTGTCTTAGGAGAAAGTGTTCTGAGCAGTAACCCTGGAGGCAGAGCTGCGAGTCACAGGAGATCCTAGCGGGGAGGCCACCTTTCCGTCGTGGGCTTCGTCCTCATCCGTAGCCTCTCCCTCTCCTCCACGCTCCCTGTCCAAGGACGGAGGGGACGGCGGATTGACAGCTCCTCTGGGGTCCCTGCAGCTGCCACCCCAGGAGCAGTGTTCTAGAACGGTGGAGAATCACTCTTGCTGGGGAGGAGGCTCAGTGCCGGGTGAAGGTTTGTGTGATAGAGAAGGGCCCGTCACTGACAGGCCTTGGGCCTGTCATCATCAGTGAAATGGGCAGACTCAGCGTTTGTCCTGATCAGCCCTGTGCGTGGTGCTGCTACTTGAACGAAGAAGGAAGCCATCATGTACAGTGCAGGCTTAATTCTTAATTCTGGATGACGCAGGATGGGTGCGGGGAGCCTCTGAGGAATCAGGGAGGACGGGAGAGCTTGTTCCAATTTTACATCTGGGAAGAAGCAGATTCTAGACACCACGGGCCAGAGAGCACATGAATCGGAGTCTTCAGACCTGGGGAGTTTCTGGATTCCCTCATCCAGCTCACCAGATCTGCGGTGAGGCTTTCATTGCTAAATATGGATGGGCTTTGAAGGGGCTGATGTGATAAGCAACATTTACTGTGGACGGCTGCGTTAGGCCGCCGGCGTGAAGGCTCTCTTTGAGTGCTGGTGGGTATTTCCGCAGGTCAGAAAGAAATGATTTCTGTGTGTGACCTTCAGGGCAGAATTGAGGTTTCTGGGAGAGAGAATTTTATCTGATTAAAGACAGAAGTCAAAGTCTGAGCAGTTCAAAGATGGAATAGACCACCCAACAGACAATATAAGCAGCCTGGCTCCTGGGCCTGTCACAGGGAGAGGTGAGGCCAAATGAGTCAGGTCTCAGGGGGGCCTGCTGTGGTCGGAGGGAGGGGGTTGGGGGAAATGGCACGGGGTGAGGTGTGGAGATCTGAGGTCTCAGGCGAGCAGGCGCAGGAACAGCTCTTTCGGGAGTTTTTAAAAGGACAATCTTTCAGCATGTCCCCAGCAGGGGTGTCGCGCATGCCTCTGCCGGCTCTCCCTTATTGTCTCTGTCATTTTTCAGGGACAGAAAAGGATGCCAGTCTTGGAGCACTGAAACTCGAGGGTCAGCCGGGCACTCTGCTGGAGAGCATGCTGTCATCTTTTTAAAAATACGTTTTGGTCCTGGGGACTGAACCCAGGGCCTCTTGCGTACTAGGCAGGTGTTCCACTGGGGCCCTCCTGCGGCGCCCCAATTCGTGTTGTGTTGAAGGTGGGGTCTTGCTTGGGCACAGATCCTTCTGTTTGTCACGAGGATGACAGCTGTGTGACACTGCATCCCAGCCATTCGTTGAGATGCAGTATCAAAAACGTCTTAATGCCCTGCCTGGCTCTGAGCTATGATTCTCTACCGTCTCCGTGGCTGGCGTTAGAGGAGTCCGTCCCCCTGTCTGGAAGGGTTCCTGTCTCCACATGGCCGAGGCCTCCCCCATCTGGATGTGACTGCCCTCTGGACTACGGAATTGCTGTTCCATTTGCTTTCTTTGGCTTTCCCTCTGCGCAGCCTCCCTCTCCTCTCCACAGCTTTGGCGGAAGCAGAGGCGGCAGGGAGCCTCTGTGATGGTGTGGCGCCTCCTCTGTCCTCCGCTGGTTTGTTAATCTTTCTTAACGTGGACTGTGATTGGACACTTCTCCTGTATCTCAAAGGAGGTGCCACTTCAAAGGCCGCCATTGCTTTGGCTCTGGAGCTACACGTGAGGGGTGGTAAGATTCGAAAGATTGGTATTGCTGGGTGCTGGGTGGCTCACACCTGTAATCTTAGACACTCAGATCAGACGACTGTGGTTCGAAGCAAGCTTGGGCAGACAAATTTGAGAGATTTGTATCTTCAATTAATCAGCAGAAAGCCAGAAGTAGAGGTGTGGCTCAAGTAGAGTGTCAGCCTTGAGTAAAAAAGCTCAGGGACAGAGCCCAGGCTGAGAGTTCAAGCCCCAGAACCAGCACAGACCCAGAAAAGAGTGATAGCCTTTTAACTTGGAGGCACTGGAGTTTAAACTAAAGGCCTTGCACTTATCAGACAGGTGCTTTTCTACTTGAGTCACATCTCCAGTTATTTTTGCATTTGTTATTTTTTTCCATAGTGTCTCACTTTTCCTCTGGGCTAATCTGGATTGCAGCCCACCTATTTACACTTCCCTCACAGCAGGGATGGCAGGCATGTGCCACTGTGCTCAGGAGTTACTGCTTGAGATAGGAGGTCTTGCAAGCCTTTTAGGCAGGGATGGCTTCAAACTGCAATCCCCCCAATCTCGGTTTCCTGAGATTGTGTGTGAGCCACCACTGGTCATATACTTATTTCCATACCATAAATTTTCATGCAGGCACAATAGATTAAAAAAAAACAGGCTGAAATGAGTTATTCTGATGGATTGAAAGGCCATAGGGTTTGCAGGTCCAGGCTGCTGGGGCACATGATTGATACCCATTCCCCTAAACAGAAGGGGAGGCAGCATACAGACTGTTCCAGGCCACAGAATTCCCACATTTCACAGTTCTCCATGAGAGTTTACAGCCTAATTTGCTCGTTTAGCTAACATTTATTGGGCAGCCACCATATGCCAGGATGGCTTAGATACTTGGGGCAGAGCAGCCAAGGAGAGGAGCAGGGCTCTGCTTTTATAGGGCTGGGATCCCAGGGAGGAGATCGTGCTATGTGCCAGTCAGGACCTAAATCACTGATGAGTTGGATTAACAGGGCAGAGGCTGCATTAGCAAGACCTGGGTCCCTGACTTACAAATTTGAGTTGGATGGTACTTTTTTTTTTTTGGGTACAGTCGTGGGGCCTGAACTCTGGGCTTGGACACTGTCCCTCAGCTCTTCAGCTCAAGGCTAGTGCTCTACCACTTGAGCCACAGTGCCACTTCCAGCTTTTTTTTCTTTTTGCTTATGTGGTTCTGGGGAATCGAACCCAGGGCCCAGGGCCTCGTTCATGCAAGGCAAGCGCTCTACCACTGAGCCACCCTAGCTGGTACTTTTACCTTCAAGGATCATTCATTTTTTCTGCCCAGGAGGTATTTGAATGCTCAGAATTTCTGATGAAACCAGAGAGCAGAGTTATTTCTAGAAGGATAAGTAAATGAGGATAAATCTGTAATATATATTATATTATATATGTATACATACATACATATGCTGATTTCTAGGGTCTGAATTCAAGGCCTTGTGCTCTCCTGACTTTCTCACCCACAGTTGGTGCTCTGCCACTTGAGACATGCCTACAGACTAGGATTTTTTTGCTAGGTAATTGGAGGTAGAGTCTTGCAGATTTTTCTGCTCCAGCTGGCTTTGAACTGTCAGTCTCCATTTTCTCAGACTCCTGAGTAGTTAGTTGTGAGCCACCAGTGCCTGGCTATAAAAGCTGACTATAAAACATCATTTATAGTCCTTTTGGAACTAATAGCGACATCAGACACTTCTGGATGTTTGTAGTGAAGTTGAAAGTGACATTTGCAGATGACAGCTGAGGACAAGTGAGTTCTCCCGGACAAGAGTTGTAGTCACTTGCAGGGAGCAGTGTGTCCTTGATTTGAGACCAAGAAAGCCCTCGGGGAGATTTTTAAGCTACCAGATCATCTGAGATGCACAGAGGGTAGGCTAGAGAGGGGCATCTGTGTCAGCCCAAGCTGTCTGTCACCATAGCTTTTGTTTTCAGGACTATGGAGAGCTCCAGCCTGGCCCGGGTTGACTTGAAACAGTACAACCTCCAGCCTGGAGACAGCACAGCGCCACGCGAGTGAGAAGCTGCAGGAAAACGAGGGCGGAAGGGGACAAACAGACAGGTGTTATGACACGACACCATTTCATTCTGAACAACTGAGCTCCAACCATACTTTGATGAACCAAATCCCATGTGATGAGACACACACAACATAATCTGAGAGTCATCTTTGGGGGGGCAGGGCGCGGGGAGAAAGTCAGCTCCACAGAGGTATGATTAGCACAAAACAACATACACGTATTTGCAGTGTAAAAGCCTCGCCTGTGACATCACCGCTTACGAGCTCACTTGTGCACCTGCCCGCGGTCCTGTGTTACCGTCCTACGTGACTGAGTTTGGAGATGGAATGTCTTCATAAGTCAAAGTCATTAAGTTGAAATGGGATCATTAGGCTGGAAACTAATACAAGAGGACCCGTGTCCTTGTAAGAGGAAGTCAGGGCTCAGGCAGGTACAGAGGAGATGACCTGTGGATCCAGGGGCCCGATGGCCATTGACAGCTGTGGACAAAGGCCTCAGGAGGAGCCAATCTCCCAGCACGTGGTCTTGGTCTGCCAGACTGCAGGACTGTGGGAAAATGCATTTCTCTTGTTGAAGCTGTCAACTGTGACAGCTTGTTCCGGGAAGGCATACATCCCCCAATAACAAATGTCTCCACTGTTCCCCACAGCCCCCCATGGCCCGTTGGGACCCCTCCCCCTCACTCCTCTTCCTAAGCATTACCAGTGACCTGCTTTTGCCAGTACCAGGTGAGTTTACATTTTGTAGATTCTGTAGAAATGGAATCATATAGGGTATGCTCCAATTTGTTTTTGTGGTGAGAGGTCTGACTTTTTTTTAGGTTAGCACAGTGATTCTGAGATTAATTCAACAGGCTGTTCCTTTTCATTTGTGAGTAGTATTCCCCTGTATATGTGGACCAGGATTTGATTTATCCCTTCATCTGTTTCCGTGTGGGATTATTTCTAATTCTGACAGCAGGAAAGTTACTAGAAAGACTTTATAAGGACACCTGACTGCTTTCCTCTTACATAAATGCAGGCACCTAGACATAGGATGGTTATATGACATGGGTTTCTGTACCTAACCTATAAAGAAACCCCAAACCTGGCATGAGTGGCCCATGCCTGTAATCTCAGCCACTTGAGAAGCTGAGAACGTGAGGATCACAGTGTGAGGCCATTTGAGTCGTAATGCTTGCAGGACCCCTTCACAACTCCTAGCTGGGTACAGTGACACATATCCCAAACTATGGAGGAGGCTGAAATCAGGAGGATAACAGTACCAGGCTAGCTTGGAGAGAGGAGTCTAGGAGACACTCATCTCTGTGGAAGGGCAGCTTCCATAGACTTGTTGCCTACCCGTGAGCCAAGGACAACAGAAAGTTGATTTTCCGCAGGCTTCTCTTCTACAAGCAGCACTGGGACATGGCTCAGCATTTTCAAACCAGCTGAACAAGTGTGAGGCTCCGAGCTCCAACCCCAGGTGCCACCAGAAAAATGTAGTCGGCATTCACATTTCTCTATAAAATTTCCACCAGCAGTGCATATGAACTCTAATTCCCCGGCAAGCTCATTACCTCCTGTAGCACAAGTCTTTCTAGGGTTGACTGGAGCTCTCAGGGCGGCATCAATGATCATTTCTCTAATGATTAATGCTGTTTGGAAGCCTGTTGTATGCTTATTTGCCACTTGGATATCTTTTTGTATTAGTGCAATACGTATTTCAGATCATTTTTAACAACTTAGATCACTTGTTTTCTTTTCCTGTGTTTTTAAAAATATGTTCAGATGATAGGGTCTTTTCTATCTGATCTCCAGATGCTGTGGTATTTCCCTAATCCTAATAATTTTCATAATCTGAGAAGCATTTGCCTCAACATGAGAAGTTTCCTTATATCAATTTGTTTCTTCATTTCATTAGCAGTATACTTTAAACAGCAGAGGTTTGATGAAACTCAATTTATTAATTTGTTGCTTTATAGATTATGAGTTTGGGTGACATAGGAAAAAAAATCTTGGGCTACTCTAAGGTCATGAGAATTGACCTCACTTGAAGTTTTATGTATTTAGTTTTTACACTTAGCACTTTACCCCATTTCAAGTTTTTATGTTTAGTACAAGGTTTGAATCAAAATTCATTTTGTTTTGGGTAGTTGGACAATCAATTGCTTCAGAGCTGATTACGGAAAAATTGTCCTTTATTGACTGGCTTTCCCCCTTTGTATAAGACTTGTTCTCCCTCTGTGTGTGTGGATTTATTTCGGGACTCTTGTTTTGCTCATTGATCTGTTTATTGCTATTGGTGTCAGTGTTTCACAGTGTTAACTGCTATGATTTTATAGTAAGCCCAGAAATCAATTAGTTGTTTTTCAAAATGGATTTGATAATTTCTAGGTCCTTTTCATACATTTCCCCTCAAAATCTGAGAATCTGCGTGTCCCTGTCTGCAAAGAAAGCTTCTTCCTGTTGTGAATGGGATCTGTGGATTGCTGGCATCTGGCATCTGTAGATGACTTCCTGTCACTAGAACCCTAATCTTTCATGAACACAGCATCTCTTGTCATTTATTTAGGACCCCTAAAATTTCTCTCAGCAGTAGTTTTCAGCACACTTCTTTTATAAGGCTTTCTTCCACTTCTTTTACAAGGTTGATGTCTAGAAGTGAGATAGACTTTTGTGTATCAACCTTGTTTCCTGCAACCTTGCTAAGCTCACCAGCCTGCAGGCCCTGCAGAGCTAGAAGCGCTCATTCTGCATGATGGTAGGGCACGCCTTCCCTCTCATTCTGCTCCGTCTGCCAGAAGTTTATTGATCTCTCAAAGACCAGCTTTGAGTTGGGTTACTTTTATCTATTTCTCCCTCTCACTATCATTGATTTCTGTCTCTTCTGGTCACATTGGACTTCCTTCCTCTTCTCGTTGTAAGAAGACATTGACTGGCACTCTACCAAGGGTAATTGTTTTGGATGACTGAAGCCAGACTCTGCTGAGTGTTGACCCAGGGCTTGGTCAATGCTGGGGTTTTCCAGTCCAGCGGGGATGAGCAGGGGACCTGTGCCTTGTGTGTGAATGGTGAGTTCTGTTCCCTTGCATCCCTCGGGAGGTCTCTGTTGTCTCCTGTGTTTTCCTCACGCAGGAATCAACACACAGCTGATGGATGCCCCATGGACATCTAGAACTCTCTCCTCTCTCTTCTCTCTGTACCACTCTTCTCTGACACTCCTGCCACTGTGGTCTTAGAAGACTGAGCCAGACCTTCTTAACTCAGTCCCTTATGCTGCTTGCTGAGCCTGGTAACTCCAGGCTGTCAGCTGGAGTAATTGTAGGGGTCCTGGCCTTTACTGCTCAATGTCCAATACCTTGGGTCTTTCTTTTTCTGTGCTAACGGACCAAACCCATGGCCTCACACATACCAGGCAAGTGCTCTACCACTGAGCTAGACCCTGAGTACTTATTTTAGTTCTTTTTCTTTGTGATTGAAGGAACATGGCTGCTGCCAAGTCACCTTTCCAGTCTTGGCACTTGTTGGCCTCTATGATTGTGTGAACCCAGTTCGTACAAAGAATCTTTCCCTGTATGTGTCTATTTATAGGTGCATCCTGCGTTCTTGTCTCTGGGGGGCCCTGAGGTGTGTAGATTTTCATTTACTGTGGTCAGGAGGATAGACCTGGCTCTTTGCGATCCATCGTTTTTTAGAGGAGGAAGAGCTGAAGATTGTACTTCAAACCATTTTGCACCGAGGACGGTTTCTCCATAGCCAGCGGTTTGGGAAGTTTGGGTTTGCTCTGGGTGCATGTTCATGTGTGGGACTCATGGCCACCGTCGGGAGAATCCTCAGCACTCTGGAGAAGGGAAAGGAGCCGCTGCCTGGGTCTGCGGTCCTGGGTCTCCATGGCCGTGCCAGGATCCCTGGCATTCGGTGTGCCCAAGCTCTCCAAAATGCAAGACAGATGGCACCTTATTTACTTCGTTCTTCTTGAACATCCCTGAGTGTGGCCAAATGGATGCACAGCGGCCATGATGTTGGCCACGAAGAACTTGGGGTGTGGTTGGCGATCTTTCCTCTCCCTGCTGTCTTGTTAGAGCAATGGCTTCCAGCCTCCGGCCATGTATTTCAGGCCCCATAAAGCAGGCTTGATGACACAGTTGTGTTAGCTGGCTGACACATAAAGATGGCTGATCTTGTGATTAATCAGCTCCGAGCTGGGCTCTCTGGGAGCCATGGCTGTCCTGAGCAACATTTGACAGCACGTCTGCCCTGGGTCCTGCACGGACAGAAGCCATTTCTGCTCCTCAGAGAGTTTTCCATGCTGCACTTAAGAATTTTTATGGGTTGATGGTGACATTTCCATTTTAATTTGCTAATTATTATTGGTGAAACTGAGAGGCAACTCCAGATTTATTGGCATTTCACAGTCTGTTGTGTTCCATGTACAGCTGTGAATCTTAACAGCCAGGACAGCGCGCCCTGTGCGGTGTGTATTAACCCGCTCAGCGGCAGGGGAGTGCCGGCTGCCTGCAAGGCCTTGCTCTCCAGCCGGGGCCCCACGGGGGAAGGGAAGGCTGTGTCTGCCCATCAACGCCTCCCCCACCGTGACCGACCAGACAGGTGCAGAGCGAGCCTTCCTTGGCCACTCTGGCTGTTTCTTGGCCATAAGGATCTCACCAGTGAGCTGTGACTGACACTGATAGCAAGTGACTCTTGGTTGTGTCTGAAACACACACACACACACACACACACACACACACAGCTACTTTCCTTTGTTGGAACTACTCTAATATTTGTCCTGTGTATGTGAATGTATATGTGTGTGTGTGTGTATATATATATATATGTATATGTGTGTGTGTGTTCACTCTCCCTCCTCCCCAATAGTACTGGGATTTGAACCTAAGGCCTTGTTCTTGCTAGGCCAGTGCTCTACCACTTGAGCCAAACCCCCAGACCTTTTTTGCTTTAGTTTGCTTTTCAGACAGGGTCAGGCACCTTAGCCTGGATTGGACTCTGTCCATGATCTTCCTATCTATACCTCTAAAGTAGCTGTTATTACAAGCCCAACCCTGCAGGTATATATATTGTTTGGCATGTAGCCTTTTCTCTTCTTTCTCTTTAAAACTTTACTATTATTATAGAGGTGATGTACAGAGGGATGACAACAACATGAGTCAAGAATTAAGTGTATTTCCTTTCTCCATTGCTCGTGCATAGCCTCATGGGTGTTTAATAAGCTCACCCCTCCTTCTCTACGCCACAAATGGCAAACTCCTCAAAGACATGGATGATATAACTTCCCTATTTGGTAACCTCAGTTGCATGAGAGTAGGCAAAGAGGAAAGGCGAATGCTTATATAATTAATAAATTTGGTTCCCGTGTTCCCTGAAACATTTACAAACCAAGAACACTGGAAATCAATGGCCGACCACAGAAAAAAGGCTTTGACAAATTACAGTGCTTGGAGAAACATGATTGGTATTAAGAATTAGGCTCACAGATCTATAATAACAACGGGAAACACTTACACCATAATAATGAGTGAAAAGATAGGATTAAAATACAGGTAGCATGAGTCTGGCTGTGTGACCAAAGTGTTACTTTGTTATCTATTTAAACACTTCCTTGTTCCCCAAAGAACAAAGATAATGTGTGTGAATAGGGACACAGTCACACATGCCTGAAAAGATGGGAATGCAAAGCCAGGGTCTGTTTCTCTCGCTTAGACACACAGCGTCTGGGAGCAGGCAATGCCCTTCTTCTCTTCCAAGAGGTGCTGAAGATGCCCAGACAGCTAGAGGACAGGGCTGGGCCTGTGGTCTGAGCTGAGCTGCGTGTTGGGAAGCACCAACCCCTGTGTCAGGAGCCCTGTGTTCAGTCTCACAGCGGCCCTCTACCACCCATCAGCTGGTGGGCGATGTCACCGGACCACCTCAGGCCAGCTGACACTCACCCTGGGCTATCCTGGGCAACCTGGCTTTTTGATCAGATGTGGAAAATCCTGTCCTCATTGAGAATCTTGAAGGTCACAGGGAGACGTGTGTCGTAGTCAGTTTTTGCTGCTGTAACAAAGTATTTGGGCCCCAGGGAGCTTATAGGCAACAAAGTTCTAGAGTTTAGAAGTCCAAGCTGAAGGCAGGGGGAGGTTCTGTGTGGGGCGGGGGCCTGGGTTCCACGTCCAAGACGACGTCTCTCCATTGCATCTTCCTGCCCCTGGTCCTCCAGGTTGACTTCACATAGCACAAGGAGACAGGGCAGCAAGGAAGGCCGGGCAATTGTGTTTTTCCTGTTTTTGTTTTCAAATAAGGGCTTTGAGCACCTTCCCAAGGCCTCATGCTGTAGGATGAGGTTCTGGCATGAATTTGGGGGCCCCTTCACACTCTGCCAGGGTGGGGGCAAGTGTTCTGGGGAGGCACTGCTCCTGAGACCCCTCCTCTCAGGCCTTGACAGGACACACCGGAGCTGACCGCGTTTGCTCCACCCCAGGGTGCCGAGGGCTCCCGGTGGCTTGGTCCTGTTTGGTCCTTTCCCGTGAGGTCCGTGGAGGTGAGGGGAACAGATGCTCCTTCAGGACACCGCTCCCCCTCCGGAGACCCCAGCTCTCTGTGTACCCCGTGACTCTCCGCCGTTCGTGCAATGCCCGTGGCCTCCCGTACTGCTGTGAACTACCATCCTTGAAAAGAAAGCAGTGCTTTTATTTCTCAAGAGAACCCACTGCTCCTTGTCAGGAAGCCCCTGGAGCCTGAGCTAGCGGTGAGGGAGGCTCATCTGTCGGCACGCTTTCTGGCTCCGCAAGGCGGAATGATCCAGAATCCACCTGCTTCCCTGCCTCCGTGCATGCTTGTCTTACTACAGAAACACCGGCACAGGGACCCTCTGAAAAGGCCCTGGTCAGGCCATGTTCTGCCTGCCCCCAGCCCAAGTGCCTCTGCCCAGAGAGCTGAGAATGACCCCAGAGAAAAGCCAAGCGCTCCAACGACCTCTAATACCACACAGCACTCTCCTTCCGGATCTCCCTCTCACTCTTTCCCCCTCTTCTTCTCTGCCCCTTCCTCTCTAAGGTGAGGTACAGAAGGGTTCCATGGTTCCATAGGTCAGGCAAAGGGTACATTTCCTTTTGGACAAGGTCACTCTTTCCCTCCCTCTCTCCTGTTTTCCCCTCCTTCTCACCCACAAGTTGCATAGTTCATTTCTACATAGTGCCCAGTGATGACCATTGCTGTATTTGTTCATCCTTTTCCTCTTTTATTTTATTTTTTACAGCGCTGGGATTGTAATCTAGGGCCTTACAAATGCTAGACAGTGCTCTACCACTCGATCTATGACCCCAGACCTCTTGATCTTCCTGTTTCTGCCTCACAAGTGGCTGGGATTCCAGGAGTGTGTTACCATGATCCTTCTTTACTCTTTAGATAAAGATACAAATGACCCTTCTGTTGTCCCCAAGTCCAGGGAGAAATCTTCTACTTCCCCTTGCAGTTGGCGTTCTGGGGGTCATGTGACACTTGCCAAGCTTTGCTCCCTCGGCGGTGGCCGGTGCCTTCCTCCTTCCGTCTCCTCCCTGGGTCTCTGGCTCTGCTTGGATGTCTTCCCATCCACATGGCTTCAGTGTGCTTGGGACCATGCCAGTGCCCGCTCCTGGGGGCCGAGCCCACGGCGCTGTCTGCACATGCGCACGTGTGGCGTGGCCTAGGACCACACCGGGGTCAAAGACGGTCCCATGAGGTCGTCCCCCGGCGACGCGCTGCCTTAGCTGGCACTGGGCTGCCCAAGCATGCGGCACAGTCTCCCTGGCACGCTCCTGGCC
The DNA here is from genome assembly GCF_019054845.1 of Dipodomys spectabilis. Classification (NCBI taxonomy): domain Eukaryota; kingdom Metazoa; phylum Chordata; class Mammalia; order Rodentia; family Heteromyidae; genus Dipodomys; species Dipodomys spectabilis. The sequence continues at coordinate 72,125 of NW_024870976.1, forward strand.
TTCAGTGCCATGTGGCTGGCCTCGTTTCCCGCAGCCCCAGGGTCACTGGCCCCCTCTCCTCCTTCTTCCGGCAGTGAGCTCCCAAAGGCCTTGTTAGAATTGGACTCTGGGAGCCGTTGTCACCCTCCACGCTGCTTCCTCTTTCCTCACCGCCACCTTTTCTTCTTTGGCTGCCCACGGTGGTCACGGATCCCTGAGCGGGTCCCAGGCCCCACGCACCTGCCTTCCAGAGCCCGGCTCCGCAGCTCCCCTACCTTCCTGCCTTCTCCCCTCTGACTGAGGGAGGGAAAGCCGGCCAGGCTCTGCTGCCGGCCTCTCGGGACTGGGCAGCGGGATCCTGGCTGGCACTGGGAGCTCACCAGCCGTGGCACCTTCT